>NW_012267425.1:1733577-1797475 GCF_000151885.1 Dipodomys ordii | reverse complement strand
TGGGCGCTGTCCCTCAGCTCTTCAGCTCAAGGCTAGCGCTCTACCACTTGAGCCACAGCGCCACTTCTGGTTTTCTGGTGGTTTATTAGAGTCTCACAGACTTTCCTTCCCAGGCTGGCTTTGAACCATGATCCTCAGATCTCAGCCTCCTGAGTAGCTAGGATACAGGCGTGAGCCAACAGCACCCAACTTCCTTTCTTCTTTTAAACTGTTTTGGTCTTTTCTTTTTGATACTGGAGATCAAAACCAGGATGTTGCACTTGCTAGGCAACTATGCTCCATCCCAGCCCCACTTTCTTAGTTTTGAATGAAGCAGTCTAAGGAATGGAGGGGGCTATTTTTCTTCAGCCTCCTTTAATGGATTCTGTGGACATTCATTGCTATCCTAGGCTTCTGGGAAGACAACAGAGAAATCGTGGAAAGGCATTGGAGGGGAAAAAATAAAGAAGCCATGTGAATTGGGACTCATCAAAAAGAATGGTATCTTCAGGCTATGCTGTGGTAAGCGAGGACAGGGAGGAGTCTTGAGGAGTAGCATCAAGAACAAGAGTGTTAGTGCCAGGGAAAACAGGCCCCCCTGCTTCCTCTTCCCCTGCCTGAAACCAGTAACACCTGTCAATCACCTGATTGTGAGTCAGCAAAGGATCCCAGGTTCTGTGGCCACTTCCTTTTCTGTAGAGGTCATTTCCTGAACTGCCCTGCTCACACCTCCCTCAGAAAGTAAGAGGTTCCCTAGGCGTCACTTCTGCATCTGCTCAGGTACCGCCTCCTGCCTTTCCCTATATGGCTTAACATGAGTCCCGCCCTCTTTCTCTTTTTCTCTTCTTCCTTCCCCTCTGTCTCCACATGCCTCCATCTCTTGAGGGCCCACAGTTTACTCTCCCCCCATAAACTCTTTTTCTGCCTGAACCATGTGGCAGGCTTCCTTTCCAGTGAACCTTACAAAGAGGAGGAGCTTAGTTGGGTTACATCACCTTATATTTGAACCTGGATTGAAATGACCCTCTCAGTTCTGGGGACTAGAAGTCTATAGTACAGGCCTGGCAGGACTGATTTTTGGAGATAGCTTGATTCTTGGCTGAGATGGCTGCTTTTCTTCTTTTTTTTTTCTAGTCCTGGGGCTTGAACTTAGGGCCTGGGCATTGTCCCTGAGCTTCTTTTGTTCAAGGCTAGCACTCTACCAATTGAGCTACAGCACCATTTCTGGATTTTTCTGTTTATGTGGTACTGAGGAATCGAACCCAGGGCTTCATGCATGCCAGGCAAGCACTCTACCACTAGGCCACATTCCCAGCCTGAGATGGCTGTTTCTTACTGTTTTACCAAGGCCTTCTTTCAATCTCTGGAATAGAGGAGAGTAGAGAGATTCAGATAGCTTTCTTTCATCTCCTCTATAAGATTAAGGCCCCCATCTTGTGACCACCTTTAACCATAATTACTTTGCTAGAGGCCCTAGGACCAAACACAGGATACTGGAGGTGAGGACTTTGTTCCAGTAACTAGTTCTTAGATTCAACCCCTGGCCTCCAGCTTCCTATCCATCTCATATTCAAAGTTCTTTTATTCCATCCCAACAGCCCCAGTAGTCTTCACTCATTCTAGCGTGAACCCTAAAGACTGAAGCCTGAAGTTTTATCAAAAGTATCATCTAAGTGGGGTATGAGTGGAACATGAATTATAATACATCTTGAGAAAAAGTCCTCTTCATATGGAAACCTGTGATATCAGACAAGTTATGTGCTTCCAGACACAATAATGAGACTAGCCCAGGACAGACATCCCATTTCAAACAGGAGACAGCAGAGAAATCAGAAAGGGGTGCTGGATCCCAAGTAAGCTTTGGGATCTGCTGATTCAACAGCAGAATCAGAGGGAAATGGGGAAATACACAACAGAGGGACCCATCAGCCATATTGGACATGGATGAAAATGAACTAAGCAACTCAAGGGCAGAGATGGGAGGGAGGGAATGAGAGGGAAAGATGGAACAACTTATACTAAGTAAAAGGAAAGAAATGTATATCTCACACAATGTGGAATAAACAGTTGTATTGTCAAAGCTCATAGAATTCACAAACATTATAGACCATGATAATAACAATTTGCCTTGTGGTTAAAATGTGTTTGTGACTTTATCACTATCTTACAATACTGTGAAATTTGCGAAATTTAGATACTCACTTAATTTCAATAAAAAATATGAAAAATAAACAAATTACAATTCAAACTCAAAAAAAAGATTCAACAGGAACTGTTTTTCTATAATCCTAGCTACTCAAGAGGCTGAGATCTGAGGATCACAGTTGAAAGCCAGCTGGGGCAGGAAAGACTATAAGACTCTTAACCTCCAATTAATCACCAAAAAGTCAGAAGTAGAGTTGTGTCTCAAGTGGTAGCCTTGAGAAAGAAAAATAAAAGCTTGGGGACAGCATCTAGGCCCTGAGTTCAAGCCCCAGGACTAGTACCAAAAAAGTAAGCCTCTTTGGTTTGGTGTTCTCTCTTTGGTCCACTTGCGTGGCAGTGTCTCTCCTATGTCTGGTCATGTGAAGGGAGTAAACATTGCCCTAGTGAATGACAGACTTGTGTGCTTCAATAACCTCCTAGGATCTGTCAATGCAATTGAGTTGACAACCAAGAGTACCTGTGTGTATACATCTATATGAGATGTGTATACTTATATTTTGAAATAAAATAAAAAATACACTGAGGTGCTTTCTCAGTACTTCCTTTCCAATCTTATGCCTTTTTTCTTTTACTTACCTTATTGTGGAAGCCAAGATATTCTTTTTTTTATTTTTTGGGGGGGGTCCAGTCGTGGGGCCTGAACTCTGGCCCTGGGCACTGTCCCTCAGCTCTTCAGCTCAAGGCTAGCGCTCTACCACTTGAGCCACAGCACCACTTCCAGCTTTTTTTTTCTTTTTTTGCTTATGTGGTGCTGAGGAATCGAACCCAGGGCCTCATGCATGCAAGGCAAGTGCTCTACCACTGAGCCACCTTCCCAGTCCGGAAGCCAAGACATTCTGCACAATGGTAAATAGGAGAGGTAAGATTGAATAACTGATGATTTTTCTATTGAGGAGAAATGCATATGATGTAAAATAAATTTGAGTGTAAGTGGGAGTTTGAGGATGAAGGTGACTGCCCTGCTATGAAACAGTAGATAATCAAAACAGCCACATTGCTCACATCCTCTGATGCTGTAAAGCCCTTGTAGTGGGAGTGAGTAGGTTACAGTGTTTTTTGGAATAAACGTGAGGCTAGGGGAGCAGGAAGACATGCTTTCCGTAAACGCGCCACCTCCATCACGGGTGCTGCGGGTGGAAGCAGCTATGGAAGCTGCAGACAGCACTGATTGCTATCTCCCCTCCCCCTCCCCCCGCCCCCCATCTCCCCATGCCATCTCGAGCGGCTGGGCATCTTCGGGGGGCACTGCGAGGCCCACTGCGAGGCCCCTTGTGTGGCCTCTGGGGAGTCCACTGTCCGGTCCCCTGTGAGGCTCCGTGTGGGGTCCACAGCAGGTGAGGGTCCAGGTGCTGCCGGGAATGAAGGTGGGGGCTGTGCAGAATTCCTTGCACCCTTCGGTGAGGCCTGGGCGCCCGGGCTCCGCACTTAGCGGCCTCCCCGAGGAGGGAGACCAAGGGGAGGCCGGGGATCGAGGTCCCCACGGTAGGTCGGCAATGGGTCGGGGGAGGCCGGGCCTCCATCCCATTCTCCACTCCCCCCCCCCGCCGCACCCCCATGTCAAGGAATCCTGGGGATCACGACTTAGGTCCGAGGCCTGAGGAGCAGGGGGCCCCGAGTCTTTGGGGCCAAGGGGGAACTGCAGGTGGACAAAGACGTCCACGAAAATAGAGACTACACTCATCCAAGCTTGCCGCCTCTGTCCGCTTCCGGCTGCACAAGGCCACATCCGGTGGGGGAGGGGCAGAGGGCACATGACCACCCTCTGCTGCCCACTACTCACTTCCGCCGGAAGGAAGGTTTCCGTTGTACGCTGTACAGCCTTGGGCCTGTTCAGCCGCGTCGGAGGTTGGTGGAGGAAGGAGACGGGCGCCGGCAAGTCTGTGTGGAACCGGAGTGAGATCCAAGAGACGACATTGGAAGACTCCTCAAGGTACAAGGTTCCCCCAAAAATCCAGCCCTGACTCCTTTTCTACCCGTATACCACTAGAAGACATCAAGTCAAACGAGCACCACCCCCTCCCCCACCTTCCTCACCCCTCCCCCGTTAGGTAAATTAAACTGGCAGCCAAGGAAAGAGCAGCACCTGGTATTCAGGCAAGGGAAAGGTTTATTTGCAGGTGCCTCTGGTCAAGTTGGAAGCCCACCCAGTAGGAATAGAAAGGGTCAAACCACAGCTGGGCCTCGACTAATCAAGGCCAGGGGGCGGAGGAAGGTATGGCCACACCACACCGAATACGGATGTGGGGGGGTGACTCCCTCCAAGAGTGTCGTTTACCTAGGTGACACAGGTACTAGGCAGAGACTTAACAAAAAAGTGGGAAGAGTCTGCTCCACCTTCCCAGGGTGGACTTTACATTCTAGCTTTTTAATAATTATGGTAAAGGATGCAGATACTCTCTGGCTACTTCCTGCTGACAAGGAGCAGTCGACATTAGGGGTAAAAGGCAGAAATGTGGCGCCCCCTGACCCCTGGAGAAGGCAGCAAGCAGCAGCTGTCCTTTGGTTGATGCAGCTCTTTGAAGTCTGGAGTAAGTCTCCTGAGGCAGGGGGTACACAACAATAAAATGAAAAATATTACTGAAATGGAAAAATTAGATGCCAATTACTTGGGAGTAGCAAGAGGGATGATGTAGAGAGGTGCTTGGAGAGTAGCTGGCTCAGTGTTACCGTGATCTTCAGGGATGCGAAACAGCCTTACCTTGGTAGGCCCAACGGGGGAACAGGTGTACCTTGAAGTCAGTGTTGGTATAGAAGGGGCAGGAGCAGGAACCCTTTTTATTCTTGACAGATGAATCCACTGTGGCTGTCCCTTTAGCTTGACTGCCGGGGAGGTGGTCCGCAGAACCTGGTGAGGGCCTGTCCACTTAGGTGTAAACCAGATGGATTAAGGGTCTTGAGAAACACTTGATCCCCAGGTAAAATTGGGGAAGTGGGAAAGGGGCCTTGATGAGGCTGAGGGAGACATTGATCGGCATGTTGGCGTAACATGTGCCTAAGAAAAGTTAGAATAGGAAGATAGTCTATTAGTGGAGTCTTGGTATTGTCAGTAGGGAAATTACCTAGGAGAAAAGATCTTCCATAAATTAATTCAAAGGGGCTAAGAAAAGCAGGGCTGCAGGGAGAGACACGTAAGTGGGTGAGCACCAGGAGTAACAGTTCTGGCCAGGATTGCTGGAGCTCTAGAGAAAGTTTAGTAAGTTGTGTTTTGAGGAGCGCATTAGCTCTTTCAACCTTTCCAGAAGACTGAGGCCTATAAGGAATGTGAAGATTCCACTGGATGTTTAGAGAGACTGCCACCTGTTGGGTCACTTTAGAGATGAAAACAGGTCCATTGTCGGATTGAAGTGACCTGGGTAAGCCAAACCTTGGAATAATTTCTTTTATAAGGGCAGAGACAACAGTGTCAGCAGTCTCTGACGTTGTGGGATAGGCTTCAATCCATCCTGAAAAAGTATCTACCATAGTTAGAAGGTATTTCAGCTGCTTACATTGAGGCATGTGAGTGAAGTCTATCTGCCATTCTTCCCCTGGGGAATGTCCTCGAGCTTGGTGTGGTGAATGCAACGGGTCGGAGACCACCCTGTGAGGAGGTAAGGGAACAATTGGGGCAGGCTTTGGTAATAGCCTTTAGTTGGGCAGTTAGGCTAGGGCAATGGATTAAAGGTTTAAGAAGGTGGGAGAGGCTTGTATCCAATATGCAGCGCCTGGTGAACCTGGACGAGAAAGCTGTCTGCTTGTGTCTCAGAAAGAACAACTGGTCCTTCCAGAGACCACCATCCCTGTGCTTCCTGGGAGGCTCCCTGGTGGGTAAGTTCCTCGAGCTCCTATGGGGTATATGAGGGTTGAATTGGAGGCAATACCAGAAGCAAGGGAGCTGGAAGTCACCTCGGAAGTTGTCTCTGGGTTGCAAGTTTTGCCTTCTGGTCTGCTTTTAAATTGCCAACTGTGATGGTATCCAGTCCCGTCTGGTGTCCCCTGTGATGAATGATTGCTACCTGCTGGAGAAGGAAAGCCACTTCTAGGAGCTTAATAAGTGAGGCATTAGTAATGGGGGTCCATTTCAAGGACAGGAAACCACGCCCCTTCCAGATAGCTGCATGTGAATGGAGAATATGATAGGCATATTTTGAGTCTGTATAAATATTAATCCTCTGATCCTTGGCTAGAATTAAGGCCCTAGTTAAAGCTATAAGTTCTGCCTTTTGTGAGGTAGTACCAGGGGGCAGAGGGCTGCTTTCAGTAGTGGTGCAGTCATTAACAATGGCATAACTCACAATTTGGCTGCCTGAGGAGGTAGGTGTGGAACTGCCATCAATGTACCAGATGTCTTCTGAGTCAGGAAGAGGAGTTTCCGAGATACCTGTAAAACGGGGTGTTAATTTTTCCAAGGTCTCTGTACAGGAATGGGAAAGAGAGTTAGAATTGGATGGAAGCATGGTGGCTGGATTGAGAGGGGAGCAGCTTTCTAGTGAGAAGTCAGGGTTTTCAATAAAAGTAACATGAAACAGCTGCAGGCAGGAAGGGGAGAGGGAAAGTCTTGTATTTTACATGCTACTGGTCCTGTAGTTGGGGGAGAGGTAGGTCGGCCATCAACACCCACCACTGAGATCTGGGAGGGAAAAGTCTTACCTTCATATTGAGATAGCACTGAAAAACTGGCTCCGGTATCCAAGAGGAAGAATACTAGCTTACCAGCTACATAGAAACATACCCTGGGCTCCTCCATTGTGATGGTTTTGTTCTTGGGAGCCAGTGGTCCCAGGCACGTTCATTCTGTAGCCAAGCAGAGAATCTGCGATGGGTCAGGCTCTTCCCGCCTGGGTAGACAGGGAGGAGGAGGGCCTGGCCTACCTTGTGGAGACAAGGAGGGACTCTCCAGTGTCCCTGTTGTCCACACCTTGGGCTGGGTCCAGGTAGTGGTCGTGGTGAAGGGCAGAATTTTGCCCAGTGTCCTTGTCCACACCTGTAGCATGATCCAGGCAGCGTATGTTGGGCGCCTCTTCTTGGAGGAGGCCGGATGGCAGCAGCCAGGATTTGATCATTCTCCCTCTTACGGGGAGTCTTATAGGCAATCTCCTGATCTTCCTGATTATTAAAAACCCTAAATGCCATGCTCACCAGATCTTGTTGAGGGATTTGAGGACTATCCTCAGCTTTTTAAAAAAACTTTTTCCTAATACAGGAACTGATCGGGTGATAAAATTAATATTAAGAACGGTGACTCTGGGTCTAACTTAGTATAGCTCTGGAGCGCTACCCTTAGGTGTTAGAGAAACTTAGCCAGGTTTTCATTGGGCCTTTGAGTAATGTGGTTTAATTTATCATAATTAACAGGGAGAGAGGCTGCCTTTTGAATGCCAGTCACAAAGCAAGTTATCATCCTATTTCTGTTTTCCTCCCAGGAGCATTATGTTGATAATTCCAATTGGGCTCTTCCCTAGGCACAGCTGTTGCTCCACTAGAAAGTCAATATCTAAGCGGTGGGCTTCGTCACATGCACCTGGGCAGCAATCCACACCCTTCCTTTTCCTCAGCAGTAAGGGTGAAGGATAGTGTTAGATATATGTCCTGCCAAATTAGGTCATAGGTGTGAGCCAGGTTTATTATTAGAATCTTGGGCATAAGAACCCAGCCGCTTCTCAATCTGAGTAATATCGAACATTGAAAATGGAACATGCATTCTAATGATGCCTTCAAGCCCTGCCACCTCTTGCAAAGGGCACATGGAGTTTGGTGGAGGTTGTGTGCCACCGGTGAGAAACCAAGTGCAAGCTGCAGGAGGGGAAAGGAGAGAGGGCCAAGAGGAGGAAGAGGAAGAAGGTGGAGAAGAAGCTGAAGGCCCACCAGGAAAAGGGGCAGAGTCAAAAAGAGGGTCAGACACATCAGGCTCTGGAGAGGGCTCAGAGTTCTCAGAAATGGGTTGTCCCCATGATAGGAGGATGGGGAAAGCTGGGCAAGATTGGCAGAGAGCTGGGTTATCCCAGAGAACAAAGAAAGCCTGAATATAAACGACCTTTAACCATTTACTGAGAATGGCATAGTCCAGAGTTCCATCTTTGGGCCATTGAGAGCGATTATCCAGTTGATACTGTGGTGGGACTTCAGTGCAATAATACATTAGGCACTTTCTGTAGATGCAGACCTTAAGGGACAAGACACCCGAGGAATGCAGAAGGCATTCCAAAAGAGTTTACTCCCTCGGGAGTGACTTGCAGCACCCCATTAAAAGCACGGGAGTGAGTCAGTCTGGTGAGTGAAGGAAAGCTGACCAGGTGGGTGCACCATAGAGACGGGGCAACAGAGAACCCAGAGTTACACTCACCAGAGTACAGAAGTGGTGTGGATGTGCATGTGGAGGTCAGCAATGGTGTTGGTGAAAAGTCTCACGTGGTGTCTCAAGGCAGTTCAATTAGTGGAAAAGGGGTGGTCAGGAAATTCTAATATTCCCAACTCAAAAACCTCATCTGAGTCACCACACCATATATATTAGGTAAATTAAATCAGCAGCCAAGGAAAGAGAGCACATAGTATTCAGGCAAGGGAAAGGTTTATTTGCAAGCTGCCTCTGGTCAAGTTGGAAGCCCACGCAGCAGAGATAAAAAGGGTGAAACCACAGACAAGCCTCTACTTATCAAGGCCAGGGGTGAAGAAAGGTGTGGCCACATCAGATGCAGATGTGACCTGGGGGTGGAGGGTGACTGCCTCCAAGTGGTCAGTTACCTAGGTGACACAGGTACTGGGTGGATACTTAACCAAGAGAAGGGAGGAGTCTGCTCCACCTTCCCAGGGTGGATTTTACATCCCCCCCCTTTCCTCATCCCCTCCCCCACACTCCTGCCTCTTGGAACTCTGGGAATAAGGGCCATAATGTGAGTCCATGAAGAGTGAAAGTGAGAGCAGAGGGAAGACAAACCCCACCACAGCAACAGTAGAAGATACCCAGATAACTCAACCCACTCTCTGGTGTCAACTTTGCGTCACCCAGGGACATCTAGTGCATCTAGTCGGGGGGGGGGGCACCTTTACCCCTCTTCCACCTTTCCCCATCCCTTCCCCACCCCTCCTGTGTCAGGGAACCTTGAAATCTAAGCCTTGGTCTGAGGTCTGTGAAGCAAAGATGGAAAAACTCTGTGACAGGGTGGGGTGAAAGGTGAGGGTGGACCAAGGAAGCCCCTAAAGATGGAGTGTGCAAAAAAAGAAAAAGAGCCGGGTGCCAGTGGCACAGGCCTGTATTCCTAGCTATTCAGGAGGCTGAGATCTGAGGATTGCAGTTCGAAACCAGCCTGGGCAGGAAAATCCGTGAGAGTCTTCAATAAACTACTCAGAAAAAGCTGGAAGTGGCACTGTGGCTGAAGTGGTAGAGTACTATCCCTGAGCAAAAGAAGCTCAGACACAGTGCCTAGGCTCTAAGCTTAGGCCTGAGGTCCTGCACACACAGAAAAAAGAAAGAAAAAGAAAGGAAGGAAGGTGACACAGCTAAAAGGAAATGTGTTTATTACCTGTTTTATGTAACTGTAACCCCTCTGTATATCACCTTTACAAAAGGAAAAGGAAAAGAAAGTGCAAACTCAACAGACTGACAGGTATTATTTGGGAGGAAAGCCTGGGAAGGGCAACCAAGACCCCTTCAGCTGGGCTAAAGGAGAAACGGGGCATTCCCCACCTCTGCCCCTTAAACTAGGGGGAAGGGGCGGGAGGGGAGGGGAAATGATTCAGCATCATGGGCAGCAAGGACAGTTCTAAGATGTGTCAGTCAGAGGAAAAAGTGCTTTCATTTTAAATTATTTTCCATCATTGAGGGTTCCAAAATTAGACCTAAACGAGGAGCTTCAAGTCAATTGAGCCTCTCTGCCTGTTAGGAAAATGGAGGAGAAAGGAAGGAAACAGGCTTTACTCCATGTTCCACAGGTGAGGACTGTTTATTGAGATAGAGCAGTAAGGGACACAGCTGTCCCACGGGCTTGGGAGACTGTGTGTCAGAGCTGGGATAGAAGCAGGGTTTTATGAGGTGTGAGCAAGGAGGCAGAGATTAATAAAAAAGCCACTAGGTCAAGGGAGGTGGGGGCTTTTCACTTGGGCCCACAATGGAATGTTTATAGCAGGCTTAGATCGATTGGCCTGCGGAGTCGGGCAGTCTGCACTTATCTTTAGTGGGTTGCCTGGTATCTGTATGCACCTGGGAAAACAGGGTAGGAGTCAATCCTTCATATTCCATCTTGGGATACATAGAAAGAATGGACCTAGAGGCAAGTCCTTCCTATAGGGTCTTAGGATACATAAAAAGAATTGGGCTGAGAAGGAAGCAACCTGTTGTTATAATGAGAACAAAGCAGAGTCTCATCATTTGAAACCCTGAATTAGTATAAAAATTGAGGAATATCGTGGCTACTTCCTGCTGACATGGGGCTGTCAAGAAGTCACTGGGGGCAGAGTCTTCAGGGTCCAGGTCTGCGCTGGGCAGGGCAGGGCAGTGTAAGCAAAGCCTCCATTTGCCTGCAGTAATAGGGTGGTCTTGATGTGCTCCCAGGTGGTGTCCTCAGTGAGGGTTGTCATACTGGTAGACACTTGAAAAAGATGAGATCAGGCAAAAGAATGACAAGGTGGTAGGACTAGTTGATATGAATGACACAGGAAAACACACCCTGGGCACAAGCCAGAAAAGTTTCATTTGGAGCATAACCCAGTTGTGGCCTATTACAGGGAAGGAGGACTTTCCATATAACTGGACTATAGATGTCTGCACTATGTAGTATGGATGGGAAATAGAAATAGCAGGTAACAAAGGCAAGAGTAAGTTTCTATCCAGTTAGAATATAGATAAGTATGGATATTCGATGGGTATGTTTATGAACTATTTTCTTTTGATCTCCTGGCTCTGGTTGATTTTGAAAGGACAAGCACAAAGTGACTCTATTCAGGATCTGACACCATCCCCTGTTAGCTGAGCAGTCCTTCCCAACTGCCTCTGTGTAGTCCCTGGTCACCAGGACTGTCCAGGTGGGTCTGGGGGGTCTCTTCTCCTTGCTGGGATGATATTTAGCGTTGCTCATTGCTGGGATGACTTGTTTCAGTTGGCAGAATCCCACATCAGAGGGGTTGATATAGTCTGTGACCTTTTTAGTCCCAATTTAAGCAACAAGGAGACCAAACAGAGGTAGCTTTTAAGCAAGTTTACCTGCAACTTATTACTTAGGATAAAATAGGTAATGACAAACTCAGCAAACATGACAGTTTTAAAACACCAACTGGCGGGGTACCAGTGGCTCATGCCTGTAATCCTAGCTACTTAGGAGGCTGAGATCAAAGATATCCTGGGCAGGAAAGTCTGAGAGACTCTTTATCTCCAATAAACCACTAGAAAACTCGAAGTGGCACTGTGGCTCAAGCAGTAGAGTGCTCCCCTTGAGCTGAAGAGCACAGGGACAGCACCCAAGCCCAAAGTTCAAGCCCCAGGACCGACCAAAAAAAAAACCAGCAACTGATTGAACATTCTAGGCTTAGATAGATTGCCCTGCTGGAGTCAGGCAGTCTGCACTTATCTCTTTTTGGTTGCCTGGTATCTGTATGCACCTGGAAAACGGGGGGGGGGGTCAATCCTTCACTACCCATTCCTGACACCTTCCTTCAGCCTCAGAGGACTATGGGAGTCAGGGTGTTGATCTGAGGGGTACAAATGGCATTGGAAGACAATGGAAGATAGGCTTTGTTTGGGGTCAATGGGAGGACCCAGAAGGAAGATGGTGGGGCCCCCAAAAAGCCTGTTATATTTCTGCTGTTAGTCCTATGTGGCCCTGGCACCACGGTTAGATGTGTCCACCCCTAAATCAGGCTTGGAGGCTAGAAAAATAAGTGAGCACTGTAGTTGGAGGGGATAGAGCCTAGATTTTGCAGAAGAGGAGCTTAAACTCCAAGACAAAGAGGGACTCATTGAACCCTGTCCCCACTGATAGTTCTGGGAGACCCCATTCAGATTGACCAGGCAGGTAATGCCTGCCTTCTGCTTCTGGATCTGAGAGAGACTAGGATTATCCCAGAAGGAACAGGATCTCAAGTATACAATTCAAGGGTCCAGACATAGGTGGACATCAAGGACATGGGAAGAGCTGAGATTATCCTAAAGGCACTCAGCCTTGTAGCTGAGTGCCAGCAGCTTGCACCTGTAATCTTAGCTACTCCAGAGGCTGACATGTGAGGCTCACAGTTTGAAGTCAACTCGGACAGGAACATCCAAGAGGCTCTTTTATTTCCAATACACTATCCATTCCACACCCCCCCACACACACACACACATAAAAGCCGAAAGTGGAACTCTGGCTCAAGTGATAGAGGACCGTAAGACAGCACCAAAGCCCTGAGTACAAACTCCAGGAGCCCACCCCCCTCCACACATGCACACAAACCACCAAACTCCAGCTTGCTGTGAACCCTGGGAGGTTCCATGCGGTAATAAGAAAAATATTTCGGGCTTCTGCCTCTGAGTGTTAGCTATGTTTAACTTTGGAAGGAAGAACATCACCTCAGCAGATGGAGGGGTCTACAATCAGGAGATGAGGTGAGATACAAGGCAGAACTGATGGGACCAGGACAAGGCATTGGTGACTCATATCTGTAATCCTAGCTACTCAGGAGAACTGATGGGTCCCAGATCTGCCCCTATTAGTCTATTTCCTGCAGTCCACAAGATTGTGCAATCTGAGGGAGGAAGATTCAGGCTATCATAGCGTAGAGCTCCTGCCTGGAGTAAAGGGGCAGACCCAAAAGCAGGAATAAAGGGATCTTGCACTCCAGATCACAGGGGATCCTTGCTCCTCCTATCATCCCTTGGAGTTTCTGGACAGAGTGGCTAGATTCAGGGCATGTGCACTTCTGCCTTTGGTATATCAGAGAGGAGTGGGTCTTGGTCTAGGAGTGTGGTCTCTGGTCATCAGGGCCCTAAGGAAAGACCCAGAAAACCTGTGATCTAAGATATAGGAAATTTACTCTTTCAGCCCAGGGTGGCTATGAACAGGAGTGTGGGGATATATGCCACCACAGGCTTTCTACTTGGGGTTCTGGTATTTTGGGGAAATACATCGGCTTAGCTGTGAAACAAATGTACAGAACAGCAGAGGAAGAGGACGAAGGCCTTGTGAGGACTAAGTGTGAATACCTTAAGGACACTTCAGACAAAAGACCCCTAAAACCTGCCTCCTTTGTCATCCTAGGGAAACTCCTGCAGGGGTGTCCAAATAAGCTATCTTCTCATTTCTGTCTCCTAGGTCTTAGAACCCTTGAGACCTTTCCATAAAAGGAGGCACTAGGAGAGCAGAAGGGACTGTACCTGGTCAGCAGAGGGAGGTGTCCAGGATCTTCCAGGAGTTAAGGTGAGGAGAGGAGGGATCATCCTCACAAAAACACATGGGACCCCAGCCCCAACCTCCCAGCTATGGGAAAACCTGGGGACTGCGTGGATTGGCCTTTCCCTCGGCTCCTCTTCTGGTATGTCACAAAGAAAGGGTTCTGGTGTAAGGGAGGTAGCCTCGGATCATCAGAGAGTAGTTCCAGACCTTGCCATTTATCAAGACATGATCACCAGATCTCCCATGTACATACTACACAACAAGTTTGGTCACTGCTTGCTGCTGCCCCCAAACAGGTGTAGCCCTATGTGGGGACCTCTGGCTGACTTTTGTCAGTATTAAGGACCAACTGCTGGCAAGGAGACAGATGGAGGCTCAGAGTGGGCATAAAAGGAACAGTCACCTCAGAACAGTAGGATCTTCAAGAGTGCAGCCCACTCCACTTTTATGGCTAGAGGCCCAGTGATGGTTTTGGAGGCTGGAGCCTCAGGGAAGGAAGGAGGAAAGGAGGGCCGATCAGGGCTGCTTCTACCAGCTTTAGCAACCAGGAGCTGAAAGCATGGTCTAAGAGATTGTCCTCAGGTCAGAGAGGAGGTGACGCCCAGGCTGGGTTAGAAGTGCACACTATGAATTTGTACCAATGGCTCGCCCATGTCAGGACACCGGAGACTCCTACATTGCCCAGCTCCACATGCTGTACAGATAGCCATATGACCCTAAGCTCTGAGAGCCACCTGCCCCATGAGAAGCCACACCATTCCTTCCTCAGGCTCTCAGGGAACAGACCACCAGGAAGCCAGGAGCCTGCCCCCCCCCGCAAAGAAAACACCAGCAATAAAGCATTTGCTAGAACACCAAGGGTGGAGTTCTAGGCTGCATCCACTCACATGCTCCCTCTCTCCCCAGGTCTGGGAGTCTGCATCACCAAGTTCTTGCCTGCTGTGCCCAACAACAGCCATGATGCCTTATCGTCAGAGAAGCCGGCAGGGCGAGCGTGAGGAAGACTCTCAGGACCAGAGAGAGGCACGGCAGGGCCTTGTGGGTAGGTCCCCAGTCCTGGTGGCTGAGGAGGAGAAGGCCACTGCCACTGCCTCTTCCTCCAGCTCTGCTGTGATCCCAGGCACTCCAAGGGTGGTGCCTGCTCCTGGGTTACCAGGTAGTCCCCAGAGAGCCTCCTCTGCCCCCAGTGCCTTGGTTTCTGCTGCAGAGAACCAAGTCAATCAGGGCTCCAGAAACCAAGAACAAGAGCATTTGTTCCTTGGAGGTAACCAGGGCATTATCCCGCGAAACCCTGAATCCTTGCTAGGAGACGTTCTAGCCTTGGTGCCTTTCCTGCTCCTCAAGTATTGCAGGAAGGAGCTGGTCACCAAGGCACAAATGCTGGAAGTCATCACAAATCACCATGAGTACTACTCTGTGATCTTCTGTAAGGTCTCTGAGAGACTACAGCTGATATTTGGCCTTGAGCTGAAGGAAGTGAATCCCACCAACCACTCCTACATCCTTGTCACTTCCCTGGGGCTCACATATGATGGGATAATGTGTGATATCCAGGGTGTGCCAAAGACGGGCCTTCTAATCATGATCTTGTGTATCATCTTTAAGGAGGGCAACCGTGTTTCTGAAGCCATGATCTGGGAAACACTGAGTAATATGGGGGTGTATCCTGGGTCACGGCACTACCTTTATGGGAATCCCAGGAAGTTAATCACTGAAATTTTTGTGCAGGAAAGATACTTGCGGTACCAACAGGTGCCCAACAGTGAACCTGTTTGCTATGAGTTCCTGTGGGGTCCAAGGGCCTACTTAGAAACCAGCAAGATGAAAGTCCTGAGTTGGTGGGCTTTATTCAGTGAGTGTGAACCCACATGCTTCCCATCCCTGTATGAAGAAGCATTGAGAGAGGAGAGAGAGAAGGAACGGGACCCCTACGCATGAGTCAGAGTCAAGGGCATTGGGGGGAAGGGGGTGTTTATATTCCAGGGCCAAATCCCATGGTACATGATACCCATTGTTCACTTTGTGTTTGAAGACCGAAGTCAGCCTTCTCAGTAGCGGAGTTTTAGGGTGAGTTGAGAGGAACGTATGGTGTGCCATACAAGTGACTTCGAGTTGACCTCTTGTTTCCTTTGGAATTTTTCAGTTGGCCCTTTTAATTGAAGGTTTATTCAGCTTCATAATGGAAGGTTATGAATGACAGTAGTCATACATTTATTGCTGTTAATATAGTTTAGGAGTGTGACTTGCTAATTGTTCAACTAATTTGTAAACTGTGTTATTTTGTCACTGAGGACAGGTTAACATAGCACTGGAGTGAGTGTGTAATTTCTTGGAAATGGAAATGATCCAGCAGTAAAATACATGGTATAGAGAAATGGAGAAATGAAAAGTTCATTCTTGCCTGTCCTTATTTTTTTCTTCCCTGTAACATTAAAAAAAATACGTTTGTTGACCTGCGTTTATTTGACTTTTATTTGAAAATGCATTAAAGTATATCTCTATAAATGCGTCCTCAAACTCACCATCTCATTCTTCAGACCTTCACTAAGCATCTGCTCTTTGGGAGGCCTTTGGTAAGTGGTGAAGATATTAATAAGCTATGGTCAGTCGGGTCCATCTTTCTCCAAAGAATGTTGTGGTCTAGGAGCAGTAGCCATATTAGTGGATATTCAGATGTCATCTAAAATGTGATGAAGAAGAAAGTAATTGGGGAGGAGGTTGGGCGCCAGAGGAGAGCAGCCCAGTGTCAATGTCCTGAGCCAAGGCAGTTTGGCAGTTGAGGAAACTAATTCCTTCCATGGGGGTTCATCCTCAGGTGGTGTGACTTAGGCCAAAGAGAATAAAAGACTGCACTGAGAAGTTCCTTTGGGATGCTGGATAACGCAGAGAGGAATCCTCTCCTGGGGCACATAGGTAAGTGTGGCTGAACAATGTACAAGAGCTAGGAGACTTAGCTGCATCGTCCCAGGATTTCCTGGGATAGGGGTAAGCTTTGCCTAGGTGAAGCCTAGAAAGCCCTGGCCAAGTGCTCTTCTGCTTGGCTGGGAGAGCCAGAGACAATTACAGTTACAATGGCACTTGCATTTATTATCCTGGGAGTAATTCAGCCAATGATAGGCAAGAGCTAGATTTTTGAGTGGTGGTGAGAGTTGTGTGGATAGAGAAACAGCTCTGAAGGAGGGTGGAAAAGAGGGAAGGAAGAAGGAGAAAGGGAAGGAGCTGGTCCTTAGTTCAAGTTCTAAGAGTTGCCCAGCAAGGAAGTCATTCACAGCCAAATTTTGCAATGTGTCCTCTAAAAATATGTACTGAATTTGCTTCATGAAATTTCATCCTGGCTGATGAGCTATTCCGTGCTTCTCTGGCTGTCCTAGAGAACCATGAGCACCCCAATGATATCCCAGAGTGGACAGGGCTGGGCTGGAACACTGTTAAAAAGAATATCTACTGACATTAACTGCAATCACACACACACAGTCACCACTTCAGGAACTTTACATAGAAAATGTATCAGGATCCAGCAGGCCTATTGAACAGACCCTGTTTGCTTCCCAGATGAACCTGAGGCTCACAGCCTGGGCAATTTCCCTGGGTCACAGGCTATTAATTAACAATGCTTAGACGAGACTTTGGGTCTCAATAATTCCCATTCTTCCATATATTTCCTATCTCGACGCCACATTCAGTTCTCTCCCACCATTCATCATTAGTGTTTATATGTCTTAACTAAAATTCTTCCAAGATAATGCCACAGTGTTGTTTCTGAGGATATTTGATTGCTTTCATGCATCCAGAAAGTCATCTCTTTCTGTCCTACAAGAGAGAACTTTTCTATCCATTCGTTTTTCCCAGTGTTCTTACAGATATTTTCCTATATGAATTAACTGCCTTTAGTCTGTCAAGACTTCCATGTTTACTCAGGAAATTTTGGAGAAGGCTTTTTTTGTTGTTGTGGGCTTGGACTCTGGGCTTGGGTGCTGTCCCTCAGCTTTTCAGCTCAAGGCTAGTGTTCTACCACTTGAGCCACTGAGCCACTTCTGGTTTTTTGAGTGGTTCATTGAAGATAAGAGTCTCATGGAGTTTCCTGCTTGGGCTGGCTTTGAACCGAGATCCTCAGATCTCAGCCTCCTGAATAGGTAGGATTACAGGCATGAGCCACCGATGCTCGGCTTAGAGAAGGCTTTTTTTATTCCACCACCCATAATGGAGTTTGGGGGGCTTCAGTGTTGTCCTGGGAAGCTAGAAAGACAACCAGGAGCTCACAGAAAGTCATTGATTTGGGAAAGGAAGTTTCAGGAGCCATGGGAACAAGGACACATAGGAAAGGGTGTGGTTAGCTGATTTGGGTGTATGGCAGGCCAGGCCAGGGAAGGAGTTATGGGAGGAGGGGTCAGGGGCATTAGCTCACCTTTGGCTGGAACCTGAGTTGAACATTGGCGCTCCTTTTCCTCCTCCCTGGGGAACTTGAAGTCAGATGTTCAGTGTCTGTGCTACGTGGTGGTAGCTTTCTGGCCATTTTCCCCTCCAGACTGCCCTGAATGTTTCCTCCCAGGACAGTGAGTGATCCCACACTTTGCCATTGTTTGGTCAGCGAGCAACTCAAGTTAGTCTAGTACTGGCCTGGGAGGGGCTTGGGCGCCACAAAGCACCATCCTGACTCTTCTGTGGAGGGAGGGGAGGCCAAGATGTTCTTGATGCTAGCACTCCCAAAGATCTTTTCAAATGACTTATCGTCCCTCCTCATCTCCCCATATCATTTCTACTGGATCACATAGTGGGGAGGAGGGGGTGTTCTACCTCCCCATGTTTCCCAGACACTCTGTCCTGAGGCACATTCTGTTCTCTCCCACATTGCCTTGTTTGTGTAGTTCTTACCTGAACAGCCCCTCTATGCTAATCTGGCCATATTTAAGACTGTGGGAAAGTGGATCATCCCACTTCTTTCCTACAAATTCTTATTATTTTTTTTTTTTTTGGTTCTGGTCGTGGGGCCTGAGCTCTGGGCCTGGGCACTGTCCCTCAGCTCTTCAGCTCAAGTCTAACATTCTACCACTTGAGCCACAGCGCCACTTCTGGCTTTTTTTCTTTTTGCTTATGTGGTGCTGAGGAATCGAACCCAGGGCCTCAAGCATGCAAGGCAAGCGCTCTACCACTGAGCCACCTTCCCAGCCTATCCTACAAATTCTTCAACACGCCCTGAAGACCACTTTTTGGTTCCTGTGAAGAGTCTTTTCCATATAGTGTCATTTCCTATTGCCCACTGGGTCTCCATTTGGAGCATTTATGCTTGAAATGACTGGCTTCAGGCTCTGAATCTTAAAAATGAACCTGCTCAACAGGATGGCTATGTCAGGATGGGCTATCCAGAGAGAGAAACCGAACCTATAGTACATGTATGAGTATGCATTTTTCATGTATAATGCACATCATATATTAGGAAAAATTATTTGAGAATCCTGTTCTAATAATAGGGAGTTAATATCAAAATGTATGAGGAATCCACCAGAATAGCAGAAAACCAAATGGCCTTTGTTATGGTTTGAATATGAAGTACCCCCTGAAAGACTCAAGTGTTAAAGACTGTCTCCAGATGCTGATAAAGTCATTGGGAAGCGATTGGGTCATGAGGGCTCTGGCTTCATTAGTAATTGAATCCACTGATGATTCATAATTTGGTGGCATTATTGGGAGGTGGTAGGAAATGGGGTTTGGTTGGAGGAAGTAGGTCACTGCAGGTGTGTTTTGCAGGATATCTTTTCCCTGATCCTTTCCTACCTCTGGCTTTCCTGGCTGCCACATGTGAGCAGTCTCCTCCTCCGTATGTTCTGGCTACTGCTATGTTCTGCTTTGTTGCAGACTGGAAGTAATGAAGCCAGCCACACCCATGGACTGAGAACTATGATCCAAAATAAATCTCTCTTCTTCTTTTTTCTTGGTAGTAATGGGGTTTGAATTTAGGGTTTCATGCTTGCTAGGGAGACACTCTGCCATTTAGGGCAAACCACCAACCATTCTGTGTGTGTGTGTGCGTGTGTGTGTGTGTGTGTGTGTGTGTGTGTGTGTGTGTGTGTGTGTGTGTGTGTGATGATACTGGGGCTTGAACAAAGAGCCTCAAGTGCTCCCTTAGCTAGTGCTAAGCTACTTGAGCTACACTGCCACTTCTGGCTTTTTGTTGGCTAACTGGAGATGTCTCTTGGATTTGTCTATCCAGGGTAGCTTCAAACTGGGATCCTCAGATTTCAGCCTCCTAAGTAGTTAGGATGACAGGCATGAGCCATCAGTCCCCAGCTTTTCCTTCTTTTGAATTGCTTCGCTCTGGCATTTGTCACAGTGGTGAAAAATCACATGGTAGGTGTGTGGTTAACTTTTTCATAACTTTTCCACAGTGGTGGCTCCACTTTATAAACTCCCCAGAATTGTAAGACTCTGCAGTCTCCATCATGCATACTAATACTTGGGTCACTGTTTTTTTGTTTATTTTTTATTTTTGTCATGGGTCTTGAACTCTGGGCTTGGGGGCTGTCCCTGCACTCTTCAGCTCAAGGCAAGCACACAGCTTGAGTCACAGTGCCACTTCCTGTTTTCAAGTGGTTTATTGGAGATAAGAGTCTTATGGAGTTTCCTGCCCAGGCTAGCTTTGACCTGTGATCATCAGATCTCAGCCCCCTGAGGAGCTAGGATTATAGGCTTGAGCCACCCGTGCCTGGCTGGGTCACTGTTTTTGTTTTTGCTATTCTAACAGATACAGAATGTTCAGGAAATTGAGAGCTGATTGATTTATTAAACATTAACATATAAATGGAAAGTTAAGTATCTTACATTAAAAATAGATCATTGAAGCCCATCACACCATAATTAACCCAATTTATTATGACTATGTATTGTCATACACCTAATGGCTCTACATGGTGGATCAGTGTTGTAGAGTGAGTGCCACGTTGACTCTCCTGCCAAGATCACCTCAGTGACATCATGGTGGTAGCTTGAGACTGGCCAGAGTGGCAAACCTGTAGTATGGAGATCAACAGCAGCACTTGACTTATTTACTGCTTTGTCAGTTGTCTAGACTTAAGCAAGTCATGAGGGAAATGTTTGTAGTGCAGATTAAACAAGACTATCCCCTCTGCAGCTATGACATTGTGAACGGTATGAACGTGTAAAGCCCTACCATCCTTGTTGCTCTACTTTCACCTTAGTAAGATAAAGGAGAATGAAAGCTGACATTGCTGTGAAAACCACATTTGCCCATGAGGAAACATCAGGGTGCATACAGGCATACGTATGTATGGTTCCATTTACTTTCCTGGAAAGTCAGTTGCTGAGATTTTACCAGCAAATAACTGCTTTGATGTAGCAGAGGGCAAGTCACAGCCTGCCTGCACCCCATGGAAACACTGTTTGTCCTAGCCAGTCTGAACAAGCACAGATTCAGGAAGGGTATCTCAGGCCAGCCCATTATGAGGCCAAGGAGGCCCAGAGTGCTGAGAAAGAGGTGTCCCAGTCCTTACGAGTAGGAGGATGTGAAACTGGATACCACTCCAGGGAAGAGACATTTCGCAGATTGAGAAGTCCAGTCTGGACTTGAGCCCATTCTGAGCTGCTGAGTAAGAAGGTACTCCCTTGGTACCATCTATTCGCCAGCAAGGCAAGGGTTCCAAGGGTGCCACCTTCTGGTTCCAGCTGTCTGCCTGCAAGGTGGCCAAAAGGAAAGAGAAGCCAGCCCTGCTGAGACAGTAGACCTGGAAGGTTCTGGGCCCCTTACTCCTTCGGCTCCTCTAAGGCCCAGCTCTGCCCAGCCAGTCCTAGCTCTGTGTCACTTCCTTAGGTGAGTGATCTCATCAGAAGGCTTGGCTATGACAAGACCTTCTGGTTACTGACCACATTGCCAAACTTGCTTCTGTGGGCTTCCATTGCCACACCCTTCCCCACGCCAGGCTGCCTCTCCCTCCAGAACCACTCTAGTCTAGTCTCCGCATAATTTGATTTTGTCCTTCTTCTCTTCCAGACTTCTGTGATTTCCCCATCCCTCTCAGGCTCAGCCCTGGCCCAGGCCACATGGACAGTCTGATGTGGCCACTGCCTGTGCCCTGGCTTCATCATCCTGCCACCTGCACGTTGCAGCAGCTCTAGTCATGTTGACCTACTTAAGAGTTCTCCCTACGGGCCTGTGTGGCTCAAGGCTGGAGGCTTTGTTCATGTGACTCATTCTTGGGCGTGGTCACCCTACCCCTCCATACCTGCTCTGGCATTCAGTGACACAGGTCTTTCCTTGCCTGCCTCCCCACAAAATGGTAGTGCCTTGGGGTGGAGCCCCACAGGCAGGTTAGCCAGCAAGCCCAAAATCCAATCCAAGTGGATGGCAAGAAGCTACCTTCCACAGCACAGCCTCACAGCCCTCTGAGGTCTATGATCCCTGGAGTTAGCCTTCTGCCTCAGGTCAGCTCAGCCTGGACTGCCTGGGTGGCCCTCTTGTGGCATTCATGTGCCCTGCTTGTATCTAGGGAGTGGTGCCTCCCTCTCCCTAGTGCGTCATGTCGTGCCAACTCACCATTCCCACTTCACAAAGCAGGGGCCCCAGAGAGCAAGGGCTTGAGCTGGGCTTTGTATCCAGGCAGGTGCCAGCTCTTCAGGCTCAGCTCCCCTCCTGCCTCCCTCCCTGGTACAGATTCAGCTGCTTATTCCCAGGCCCTAGTCATTGATCTCCTGGGCCTCTGGAGCAAGGACGACACTCAGGGTGACAGGAGACTTGCCAGGGAGATGGCCAATGGCTCAGGATCGGAACTATCAGCCCTCTAGAACAGCCTGAGCGCTGAGGTCTCCCCCTTCCCTGTGCACCCACAAATCTCACCCTGGGGACTCTGCTCTAGCCTGACACGGCTCACTGTGAGCCCTAAGCAGGATGATGGGGTACATGAGCAGGGAGCCTGGCCCCAAGAGTCTGGTCACTAAAGCCAGCTGGTGAGTAGTTGAAGACGTTTATTTTCAGCCACAGGGGAAGAATGGAAAAGCCTTGAAGCAGCCATCTGCTGAGAGAAGGCGCTAGGGCTCCACGGCCAGTGAGGTTAGGGCTGGGGAATGCATGCTGTGTGCTGGGGACGAGAAGCAAGGTTCTGGTCGGCACCAGCTCCCAGCCTCAGCATGACTGCACAGGCAAGCTTGCACTTAGGCCTCAAAGCTCGGGCCATCGGGCAGCACATACATGGGCTCAATGTGGGCCCAGCTGCGGGCCTGCTCATCTGCCCAGGCTAGCAGTTCAGCAGCACGGTGCAGGAAGATCAGGAGCAGGGTATGCACATCGCCCTCCGCTGAGTGGGCCGCACTCGGCTGAGCATGGAAATAGCGGTGGAAGAGGTTGCTCAAGCTGTAGCTCTTATGGCCTTGAGCCCGGGTGCCATGGCTGTGGGCGCGGTCCAGGCCCCGCAGTGCTGGTAGCGTGTCCAGGCAGACAGTGTCCTGGGGCAGGTGAGCACCCAGGCGTTGCAGCTCCGTGCACAGCAAAGGGAAGTCGTAATCAAAGCCATTGTGGGCCACCAGGCAGATGGGGCCCTCCTGGCGGCTCAGGAAGGCCTGCAGTGTCCTCACTACAGCATCATCGAAACAAGCCTTCCGGCACTGTGCCAGACCTTCACTGCTCAAACCAGTAATCTCACTGGCCTTGGCAGTGAAGGGGCGCTCTGGGCACATGCATAGTGTGAGCTTATCCAGGACCCGGGGCAGCATGGGGGTACCAGAGTCATCCCGCTCTGGGTTCTCCAGGGAAGAGCGGTGGACAGCAAAGAGAGATAACTCAGCGATCTCAGGATCCACATTGGGGAGCCCAGTGGCTTCCAGGTCCAGAAAGATGAAGGTCTCAGCCCGGGGTGGCTCCGACATGGTGATGTTCTCTCACAGCAACAGCAGGGCCTAAGGCTGCCAGAACAAGAGGCATAAACTCGATGGCTAAAGAAATGGGAATATGACGGAAGGGGCGACATTGTCCAGAAAGGGATGTACTCATTCCCTGGCTTATATACCTGTAACCCCTCTGTACATCACCTTTGTAAGAACAATTTTAAAAAGAAATGGGAATAACCAAACTTCTCCCATTACCATGTGCTCAGAACCTTCCTTTTTTGCCTAGAGTAGGTGAGATATATGGGGAATTAGCTTTCTGTGTGCTATTCGGAGCATTGCTTTCTATGTGCAGGTGAGTTGAATGAGAATTTAGTTATGAGCTTTGTAATCTACTCGCCTGGAAAGTAAGCAAAATTTACATCTATTCAAAAGAAAACTAGAGAGCTGGGAATGTGGCTCAATGGTAGAGTGTTTGCCTTGCATGCATGAGGCCCTGGGTTTGATTTCTCAGCACCACATAAGCAGAAAAAGTTGGAAGTGGTGCTGTGGCTCAAGTGGTAGAGCTCTAGCCTTGAGCTGAAGAGCTGAGGGACAGCACCCAGGCCCCATGACCAACAAAACAAGAAAAGAAGAAAAAATAAATGGACTATGCAGGCTCAGCTAAGCATGGCTGTTTCCTCACTGGCCAAAGCTCTGACCTCTGTAGGTCTTACTTCCTGCCAACCCCCAACTCATCTCGTGTGAACTTTAGTTCTGGGAGTAGCTTCCAAGGCCCGTATCCAGGGACACTCCACAGGGAGACTCCACAGGCTGGAGGCCAGTGGTCAGGACCTGTTACTTCTACCCCCTAGGATGGAGCCCTCCAAACACCTAACACCCTCTCCTTTCCATCCCTCAAGTCTGCCTCGCCAGTCCCATCCTGCCTACCTAAGGAGTAGCTAAAGGAAGGCCTTCCGTGCCCACTCTGCTTTTTTGCTGATAAGCCCACATCTAGTCATAGTCCCCATCAGGGATACAGAGAGGCAGCCCAAGAATGGAACGGGGGCACAACTTCATGGGACACTGGCTAAGAAGCCCCAGTGAGGAAACACTCTGGGTTTTCCAATTGGGACAGTGTTGAGAAGCAGGCACCGGAGAAAGCCTGCATAAAGGCCCGTCTCCCCAACCTTCTCCCTCGCAAACAAGGTTGCCCCAAACTGCCCTCTGCCTGCCTCCGGGTTCCCGGCAGCTGTCCTCAGCAACCCCACCACGCTGGCTTACCTGGGGCGGGCACTGGCTGGCTTCCTGGGCTGCTAGGCACCTGTCTCAGCACAGGCTGCTCCAGGCAGCCTTTAATAAGTAGCCATGGTCCGCCCCCAGCCTGCTGTTGGGCAACCAGGAGCCCTGAGGCTGCAGGACCTGTGCTGCCGGCTTGCTGGCCGCCCCCTCTTGAGCTCACAGCCACTACGACACACACCCTGTGTTTACAGACTGGGAAGTAGTCTCTTGCCGCACGCAGGCTTGATGAGGGATCAGCACTGTCACGGGCTGGAGGAACATGTCCTCACAGGCAGCAGGAAGCCAGAACATGGTGGAAGGCTCTGATCTAGCCCTTCCTGAGTTTCCTGAGGGCTAGTCTGTGGCTAGAGGGCCTGCTGACCCAGATTTGGTGCCTAGCTCTATACTGAAGCATAAAGGCAACACGCCCCTTTCTCCAGGCCGTGGTTTCTGCCATCCCTGGGGACCAGGCTGTCCCTGGTAAGGCTGATGTCACCTTAGGAACAACAGAGGCCCATGCTATGCTCAGCCTAGGGAAAGGAAGATTTAAAAAAAATTTTGATTGTACAGGTGATGTACACAGGACTTACAGTCACATAAGCAAGGCAATGAGTACAGTTCCCTGTGAACAGTGTTACCCTCCCTTATTTTCAGCCACTTCCCTGCCCACCCCCCAAGTTCGTTTCTAATGAGTATCACTGTTGCATTGGTTCACCCTGTGAACCACTGTTTCTGTGATTCCCCTTCCCTTCCCCAAATCAGATAAACTTATATACAAGACCAAGGATACAGAAATCAAAGCAGTAACAACAGGGAATAAACCAAAGGGGAAAAAAAGAAGTAACTGCCAACAGTACGCTAAAAAAAACCTCATTTCCATTTCTTGGAGTTCATTTTGATAAGCATCATTTTATGTGGTTGTATGCACCTAGCTATTGTGATCCTGTGCTAAGAATATTCTAATATATTCTAGTAATTACAAACGAGGGAAACATACAGCCTATAGGAAGAAAGTTCTTGAAGGACGAGACCTAGGTGTTACCCCAGTGAGCAGGGATGGCCTCTGGGATAGGCACAATGTGGACACTTGCTATAGTTCTCCCTCCTTGACGGTTCACCTTTCACAAGGACAGGGAGATGGCATCTGTGTCAAAGGTGTAGAGATGATGTCTAACAGCATTTAGAGGAGGCTGCCAGCCAAGGCAAAGAGGCTAAGCAGATAGATACAACATTCCATTGGGCCAAAGGAAGGTTATGAGGCTTGACCCAGCAAGCCTTGTGGGCTATGGCTGAGCAATGTAAAGGGACAGCTAGAGGCCCCTCTGATCCCAAGTTCCTGAAGTTTTTTCTACCCTACCTGGCTCCAGGCAAGGAATACTGTCCACATGGGAGGGTGGTGAGGCCATCTCTGGTCCAGGAAGTGTGTCATCTCCAGAATCTGGCATCCCAAGGATCTAGACCTGTGCTACATGTGGTGGAGGGAGGGGGGGGGAACTTCAAGGGCAATCAAGATGCTTCTCCTGCATGCTGCAGGCCATTCTGAGCACTGTGGCCCATCAAGTAGTTGGTTCCCTTGGACAGTGGAGAGCACAAGCCTGCCTGGCCTTCAACCTTCCCCAGCAGTGGTGTAAGGGATTACCTAGGCAGTAAGGGCCTGGCACCTAGCCCCCTGGTGCTTTCCTGCCTCTAGGTTCCAGAGGAATTGGGGGGGGAGCAAAATGAACGGACAAGGGCAGGGCGGGGCAAGGCAGCTATGGGTGCCACAATGGGCTCACCAGTTGTGCCTGTTCTCGTTGGTGAAGGGAGGGAGGTGGCAGTGACACGCACACTACTCAGAGATACTGGGTCATCTTGGAAAGCCCAGAGACCGGTTTCCTGGACAACAAGTCAGGCCACATCAAGAATTCCCCCAGTGTTGCCAGGTGCCAGTGGCTCATGCCTATAATCTTTGCTACTCAGGCAGCTGAGATCTGAGGATTGCAGTTCAAAGCCAGCCCCAGCAGGCAAGTCCGTGAGACTCTTATCTCGAAATTAACCACTGGAAAACCAGAAGTGGTACTGTGGGTCAAAGTGGTAGAATGCTAGCTTTGAGTAAAGAGCTCACAGACAGTGCCTAGGTCCCATCACCCAAAACAACAACAACAAAAAACCCCACAAGAATTCCCCAGTGTGGCACCATGGGGAGGGGAGAGCCAACGTGCTGGCTCTCAGGGGCATGGCTAGGAGCACTACAGACATCCTGGGGGCAGGGAGGGGCTCCTATAAGAGTGTAAGCCAGCCAACGGGAGAAGATGGCATGGGTAGCAAGAAAGGGGGCATGTCAGAGTGTCATGGAGACCTCCAGGTCTAGGTATGGCCCAGTTCAAGCAGGCCACTGCAAGGAATGGAAGTAACAGGGAGAGGGGCAGGGCCTCAGGCCCACTAGCAATATAGCTGGCTGCATTCAAGCTTGCTGTGGATGGGGACATGTGGGGACAGGAAGAAAGAAAGCTGAATAGCCCTGACCAGAGGAAAGCAGAGTAACACAGAATGGCAGAAGCAAACAGTAGGTTTAAGGCAGTTTATTAAGAGCCTGAGACTCCTTTTTCCTGCAGGTTAAGGGGAGAAGCAAATGGGATCATTCCCACTTCTCCTGTGATGGCTTCAGGGTTCTGTTCCCAGCCTATCCTGTGCCTTTGTACAGGATATCATTGAAGACTTTGTATTTCTGAGTTAGTTCATCCATTTTGCTGACTACAAAGGAAAGTAAAAAAAAAAAAGAACAAAGTTAAGTCTAATGCATTCGGGCCTGAAGGAGGCAGAGATAAGCAGTCCCCACTGCCAGGCCACATCCTGCTTTCCCATCACAACCCTGTGCCCACCACAGATTCCCCTCCAGTCCTACAGGACCAGATGACACAGAAGCCTGGTCCTGAGGGGGGCTTGAAGCCTGGATCCAAAACTCCCACTCTTGATCCAGGAATGCTGAGCTGGGGAGCTGTTAAGGCAGTACAGGAGAGGCAGCACCTAGCCAGGGGCCAGGGCATGTTCTATTTTAATCAGACAAGCTATGTGCACATGACATATGAAATGACAAGGAACACACTTAAGGCCTTAGCTGAACAGCACTCCTCTGAAGCCCACCTCATCCTGGAGGCCGATGTGTTACTCCAGCTGCTCAGCTCTTGGAAGAGGGGCCACTAAAGTCTGTAGCTACACTCCTCCTGAGGCACCCACTTCAGACAATGACTACTGGGTGCCAATGAGGGACTTTACTTGCTGTTCTCAACTCCAGAGTTGTTTTTCCTTGGGCATTCCTTTTTTTTTTTTAACAGCTTCTCCTTCCTATGTAACTCACATCTCTGCAGATGGCTGTTCCCTAACCTTAGCCTCCTCTTCCTTTCATTTGCATCTGCACCATTGTGAGTTACCAACCGAGCAGTCCACACTTTCCTGCCTGCGGGGGAGGGGGGGGGCTTGGTGAGTAGGATCCAGAACCTGGGGGCTTGACCCTGAGCACTCACAAAACACTACCATCAAGCTCTTGGGGCCACTCCCCAAAACACCCACCCACTGGCTTTCCCTCTTAAACCTTTGGCCCCAGTGTCTGCCTATGGTGGCCTCCATCAGCTCTGGACCTGGTACATAGAGATGCATCTCCAGTGCTTTCCTTTTCTTTTATGCTCTGAAGACTGTTAACTATCTGGAAACTGCCTGCATAGAACTCAGTCTGTGCTCATTTTTCTCTTTTCTATTCTTATGACATTTACGACCTCCTGTTCCACCTCAATGCTAGGTCCTCAGTGGTCCAGGCCTTTTGGGATGTTATGCTGAGTATGTTTAAAGTTCTCAGGCCAGATTTCCTGCACATCTACGTCTTTTCATGATGTAGGCTGGCATTCTCTCTCCCCCCTCCCCCTCTCTCCCTCTCTCTCTGGAGAGCTCTGGAGTTGAGAACTAGAATCTGGGTAAAGCCAACAGCCTAAGTGCTTCTTTGGTGGCCAGTGCCCTCTTTCTGGTGGGGTTTCTCATAGGTAGGGGTTTCAAGATGTTCTGTGGAAGGCAGGGCAAGATGACAGGCAGTCTTTGCTGTGGATGGGATGAGCAGAACAAGGATTAGCCTCAACCATAGGCACCATCAAGAGGTGGACCTTACCTGGGCAGCCATATCAGGAATCTGATTCCTTATTCATTCCTATCATCTCACAAAACAATGGGCTAGGGTCTCACTGGGAGTTCCCAGCTATGCAGTTGTTTCTCACTACAGATATGCTTCAACTGCTTTGTCGCCAGGGCAGCCACTAGGCTGTGGGACCCCAGTAGTTAACTGATTAGTTCCACCAGGCAGACACCTCCACTCCTCCAAGGGCTGTCCTATCACTGTGGCTTTCCTACCTGTGACACCAGTAAAACACTCCCATTCACTCCTGCCTTCCACAGTTATTTATCTGCATTGCCTCTGTGTTGGTGGCCCATTCTCAGCACTGACATGGTTGCTCTGCCCCCCTTTGCTTTTATATTTTGACTCTTCCATGAATAGACACAAACATTTTCAATAAAATACATGCATACTGAATTCAACAACACATCAAAAAAGATCGTACCATGATCAGGTTGTTTTCATCCCAGGAATGCAAGGATAGTTCAACATATTTAAATCAATAAGTACAGAGAATGAAAGACAAAATCATACAATCATCTCAATGCAAAGAACGCCTCTGACAAAATCCAAAATCCTTTCATGATAAAAACTCTGAAGAAACTAAGAAAAAGAAGGAACGTAATAACATAATAATGAAATAGAGTATCTACTCTCTCCACTCTTGTTCAATATAGTGCTTGCATTCTTAATGTGAGAAAAAGCATCTTTCTATCAAAGTAGATCACTTCCTTTCTGACAATCTTGTGAGAATTGTTTTTCTGAAAAGTTCCTACTTTGCCAGGCGGCTTGGCCCTTAATTACATTTTAGTTTCATCCTTTTCCTGCTGTACTTTAATTAAGACATGGTGTTATAAGCACCTTAAAGTTTTAGTTACATCCTATTTACTAAGCCACATCATTTTGAAGATTATGAACCTGAGCTCAGTCAATCCAAGCAGAGGGGAGGGACTGGCTCACTTAGGGGTAAAAAGGGAGCAGCCTGCTTGCTCTGTGTTGCTTACTATCCAGATTTTTGGCTGATGGTACATCCTTCCCTAGAAGTAAACTTTGCCTTGGTATTTTTGTTACTATGTGACACCCCAACATCATAAGCCATTTTCAACATTAGCCAGAACAATAAGGCCAGAAAAAGAAATAAAGAAAGGAAGAAGTCAAATTATGCCTATGTGAAGATTAACATGAAAAACTAAACTCCCTCCAAAAATCAACAACCCAATTAACAAATGGGCAATAGACACTTCTCAAAAATACAAATGGTTAATAAATACATGAAGAATTACTCAATATCTCTGGCCATAAAGGAAATGTAAATCATAACAACACTGAGATTCCCATCTCCCTCTAGTCAGAATATCAATCAAGAACACAACAACAAATGCTGGTGAAAATGTGGGGGAATACAAACCCTCATACATTGCTGGTGGGAATGTAAACTAGTGCAACCACTGTGGAAATTAATATACTCATTTTTCAAAAAATTAGTCTTGGAATTTCCATCCAATCCAGGGATTTCATTCTTACACATGTATCTGAGGGGATGCAAGAAGCACCTGTACACCCATGTTTACTGCAGCACTATTTAATCACAATAGCCAAGTTATGGGAACTGCCCTGGTGAAGGGATTTGAAAATGTGGTATATATACACAATGGAGTATTATTCTGCCATAAGATTGTTAAATGGTGCATAATGTAGAAATACAGTATCTGTTTATCAACATGGCATAAAAAAACTCACTGAGAATTTGATTTCTAAGGAATGGGGGCAGGGCAAAACAGTAATCAAGGGGGGTAAGTCTGATCGATAGATATAGGTTTAAAACAGCACAGTGAAATTTCTTTGGACAATCAACATATACCTAAAACATAAATGACAAGAATTTATGGAGGGAGGGTTATAATGGGAGGAGGAAGGGTAAATGGAAAGGGTGAAGGAAGGTGAATATGGTCCAACGTCCAATTACTTGATATACATAGACAAAAACAGAACAATTAGCTAGGTGTCAGTGCCTCACAACTGTTACTAGTTACTGTTCCTAGTTACTCAGGAAGCTGAGATCCGAGGATCATGGTTCAAAGCCAGCCTGGAAAGTATATGAGACTCTTATCTCCAATGAATCACCAAAAAACTTTAAGAGGAGCTGAGACTCAAGTGGTAGAGTGCAAGCCTTGAGTAAAAAAAGCTCAGAGATGGACACACATACATACTCATAAAAAAAACAACAACAACACAGAACAATGAAACTTGTTGAAATTGTTTTAAGAAGAAAGAAGGAAGGAGAGGGAGAGCAGTGGGAAGCTAATCAGGGCACACGATAAACAAATATGGATAGGTCAAAAATAAATCCCCTTGTACTAATAATACATACTAATTGTAAAAAGTTTTTTTAAAAAATGCAGACCAGGGGCTGGGGGTTTAGCCCAGCGGAAGGGCGCCGGTCCAGCGCGCGCAAGGCCCTGGGTTCGGTCCTCAGCCCTGGAAAAAAAAAAAGCTACAAAAGACTAAAAATGCAGACTATCCCTAAGTAGGAGAGAGGTCACATTGCTTGAATACCTCCATTTATCAGATAAAGCATAGCAAAAAAGTAAAGGGGCATTGCTTGTAGCCTTTGGAATGGATTTTGCATTGTTCCCTTTCTCTGGGCGTGTCTAGAGCCTAAGAATTTGTCTCAAAGCAAGTCAGGGAACTAGAGGCATGGCTCATGTGAGGTAGGGCACTTTTCCACTCATGAGTGAAAAAGCCTAGAGACAGAATGTGTGATGATTTATGACTGGCAAAAAAAAAAGCAAGTCAAGAAGACATACTCAGAGCTAAGTCAGGAGCCCCAAGTGGGGCCCTAACTCTCTTGAAGTCTCCACATCCACTGGGCCATGGGAAGACAATGTGTGGTTCCAGTCCACACAGCTAACAGAGTGTGCCTATCTGAAAAGCTAAATCAGCCACTAGTCGTATTATATCCTAGTCACCTACAAGATGACATACTGTTAGGAGTATTAATGATCATTATTATAGGAATGATAGTATTGGATCATAAATAAACTATTAATAGCAATTATATAGACTGCAGTGAGAGCCACAATGACAATGATGATTAGGATAAATGCTGTAATAAACTGTAGACTGGAGGATTCTGTTATAGTTTAATCAATAAGCAGAGCCTCCTCAGTCTGTGGTATACATGAAGCAGGTATGTGCCAAAGCCATGAGTGATGAGAAGGCCAACTGCAAGAGCTAGAAAGGTCATCCAAAGAAAGTCTTTCCAGTGGGAAGTGGCTGACAGGCTTTATGAGGTAAAGCCACTACTTAGGGACACACCAGTGAAAATCAGTTATAGTCAAATGCTTTAATTACTGCTCCTTGAGATGATGGGTAGTAGTCTGAGCAAACAATAGATAACCAAAAAGCTTGGGAACAGACTGAGGAATGAACTGTCTATAAGGGTTCTGAAAAGCTCTAGCATAGCCCTGGGAACCTAGAAGGCCATGTGCATGCTCAGGGCTTTGAAAATGCCAGAAGAGATGTAAGAAGGTGCTCAGTCCTCACCTCTGGCTGACCTTGAGGTTCTGAGACAAGATATGAAAGAGAAGGAAGTATTGTCAATTCCTTGGTTGTGTATTGATCATAAAAAGTAGTAATTATCTACACATCTAAAAAGTCTAAAGAGCTCCAGACACATTATAATCCAATGCTTGAAACTATGGATCAAGAGAATTATGAAAACAAGAAAGAAACTCATCCTGTTTAAGGATTTTCAATGATAAATAGCTGGTTTCATAGCAGAAGTTATAGAGGAAAATGGAAGCCTGTGGCTCACGCTTATAATCCTAGCTACTCAGGAGGCTAAGATCTAAAGATCTCAATTCAAAGTCAGCTCAGGCAGGAAACTCCATGAGACTCTTATCTCCAATTATCCAGCAAAAAGCTGAAAGTGGAGCTTTAGTCAAGGGATAGAGAGCACTTGCTTAGCATGTGAAAGGCCCTGGATTTAATCAGGAAGAAGGGGATGGAAGGAGAGGAGGGGAGGGGGAAGAAGAAAAGGGAGGGGAGGGAGAGGAAAAAGATGAGAGGAAGGGAGAGGAAGGGAAGAGATGGGAGGGGAGGGGAGGGGAGATGAGGAGAGGAAAGAGGGAAGGGAGGGAGGGAGGACAAAGATGTAAGGAAGGACAGAGAGACCAAACAAGGCACCTATTTCTTTGAATTTGTTTTGCAATTTATTTTGCAATCTTCTAAAATACCATGCTTGTAATAGCATGCTGGTACGAAGACAGAGAACAACAACAGAACAGAATAGAGAACCACACAGAGAACCACACATATATGCATACTTAATGCGGAAACGGAGGTGATGGTATTATAGAAGAGTGGGGGAAGGAGGAGATTTACATTAAACAGTGCTGTGACAAATGTCTATCCATACAGGAGAAAATCAGCACTGGAGGCATGGCTCAAATAGAGAACCAACCATGAGCAAGGACGCAAAAAAAAAGTGTGAGTTCCTAGGTTCAAGCTCCAGTATCTGCACACACAACAAAGAAGTTTATGGAAAATTTTATGTAAATTCAGATACAATTTTGCCCCTATCCAACAGTAACAATGTTCAAAGGACCAAATCTAGTTCTTACAAGGAAAAATACAAGGGAAATTACTTGGGCCTAAGAACCTGGCCCATCTAGAACTTTGTGCTAAGGACATAATGTGAGTAAACACTCCATGTCTAAATTTGTTTGCTGTATCCTTTTTTAAAAGATTGATAGACAGAGAAGAAAATAATATAAGTATTCCACTCATTGAAGAGTATTTGAAGACTACAAAAGCAGCTAAAGAAATAAAATGAACTACCTCTGACTCTAACCCAGAGAAAAATCAATGTTCATATTCTGGCTCATTTCCTTCAAGGGTTTTTCTACATTTTGTTCCTTTAGTAAGGTGAGGTCATACTCTGATTCTTAACCTCTATTTGTTCCTTTAACCTTTTGTAATCCGCATTCCCTTGTATCATTGCATCCAACTCTTGAAACAATGACTGGTCCCTTGCCAAACAAATAAACTATGTCTGTGTTTACAAAGCATTACATAATATTACAGCTCAGGATTGTTTCCAGTTTTTCAGTATTATATTTTACAACAGCATTATGTGTCACTTTAAAAAACTGAAAACAACCTACAGACTCAGTAATTTAAAAAAGGTTAAGCAAAAAATGTTAAGTAATAAAAAAAAATGAGCTAGTGGCTCATGCCTGTGATCTTAGCTATTCAGAAGGTTGAGATCTGAGAATCATGGTTCAAAGCAAGCTGAGGCAGGAAAATCTGTGAGACTCTTATCTCCAATTAACCACCAAACATCTGGAAGTGGAATTGTGGCTCAAATGGTAGAGCACTAGGCTCAAGTAGAAGAAGCTCGGTAACAAATCGCAGGAGGAAGTGAGGGAATGAGGGAGGGTGGGAGGCAGGAAGGGAGGGAGGGAGGGAGGAAGGGACTAAAAGTCCTCTCTTGTACCCAGTTGGCTGGTTGAGCATTAAAGAGGATTCCACTCATGAAACAATCACTTAGCTAAGCATGCACAGGGACAGCTTCCCCCACCCTCCAAGCATCATACTTAAGCTCTTCACGGAGCTGCTGTTGCCCCAACTGGTCTGCTGACCCTCCTGCTTCTTCGCTATGTCCATAGCTTGCTCAGTGGCATCGGTGACCTCCACGACTGCTTTCAGCAGCTGACAAGAAGAGAAGGGGAGGGGATGCGTAAGCACTCGGTACTGTCGGTCTGACCAAGATGGTGTCTCTCGCTTCCCACCCAAATTCACGCTGATCATGTGACCTTCAATCTCTGCCCTCCAACAAATGGGGAGCCAAGAGAAAGACACAGAATTCCCAGCTGGAGAGTTGTCCTTCACCCAGTGGTGACAGCTCACCATCGTGGCACTCTGGCAACCTCGTCCCCAGAGACATTGCCAGTCATCCCAGCTTGAGCAAAACAAATGTCAGGGTAGGAAAAGAAATGTTCCAATAAAAAGGGGACATGTCAAAGACCAGGAGCATGGCTCAAATGGTACAATGCTTGCCTAGAAAGCTTGATGCCCTGAGTTCAAACTCCAGTACCACAAAAATAAAGAGAAAAGACCTTTCTGAGAGACAGAGGACTGAGGCCTAACCATTTCCCCAGGGGGGCTGGATTGGCTTATGGACAGTCTGGCCTGATGTTAAGAAGTCCGAGTCTTTCCATTAAGAACCCCAAATAAACATTATGGAATCTTGGAGCAAAGTCAGAGTTCTGCACATGGCAGTTCTAGTGATGGTGCCTAACCCTAGCATTTGAGGCTGGTGTCTGAGGATCTGGGATGGGGAATAAAATCAAGAAGTATTCACTTAGTTGGCTCAGCTACATGGGTGGCTTTCTCCTGTCTCATCTGCCGTAGCCTTTATTTGCCTGAGTGGCACACTGCTTAGTAACATAAGACGGGAGGCATCTGGGAATGTTTAGGGATAATGTTAAAAAAAATGAGACCAATATGGGCTCAGGGTACATAGGAAGACAAAGGAGGCCGGGATGTCATATTGAGTCCAATAGGACCTAATGCAGACAAAGCACAAACCTCCTTGGTGGTGGGTTTCTTGGTAAGCACCTCCACACTAGCTCTCATCCTGCCCCCCAGTATACAAAAAGTAATTGTCTCAACTGACAAAGGTTCGAGAGCTCTACCATACCAGGCCCTTTAGCTCCTTGCCCCAGCCCTCATGCCCCCATCAGTCTTACTGTGGACGCAGCAGAGAGACGAAGAGAATTCTTACCTGGTTGCAGGAAATCAGGCTCTGATACACAGCTTGGATGATGGGTCCACATGAGTGCAGGTCAGGCTGAGGGTGCTGGCCACACTCACCCAGCTCATCATCGTAGACTTGGAGGAAGGCCAAGATGAGCTGGTAGAAGTCAGAGACGACCAGGCGCAGCTTCTGGTCAAGGGTGCTGGCAATGGCCACACTCACAGCAGACCCTGGCTTCTGCTGCTCAAAGCACTGCAAAACCAAGGAGAGAATGGTACCTCAAGCCTGTCCTGCTGGCTGGCCTCAACTTAAACATCAGAAAGGTGGGGTGAGGAGGAAAGTCTTCATAAACAAGGGGCTGTAGGGAGCCTCAACCCTGCTGCTGACCCTCCCCCACGAGCCTCAGCCTCCAGAACCAGAGTAGCCCAGGCAAGCATTGGTGGGAGAGCGTGGTACACACGTGCCAGCTGAGGCTTGGTATTCCAGCCTGTGTGGAGCCTTGCTCCCATGTCTCCCCTCGTGTGGACTAAGAACCTGTTCCCTAATACCTGTCAAGCCTGTGAAGGCACCATCTCACTGAAGCCTCACAGCACCCCATGTTGAAAGATGTCTCTTTTGTGCGTGTGTGTTGGTCATGGGGCTTGAGCTCTGAGCCTGAGCACTGTCCCTCAGCTCTTCAGCTCAAGGCAAATGCTCTACCACATGAGCCACAGCGCCACTTCCGGTTTTCTGGTGGTTTATTAGAGATAAGAGTTTCACGGACTTTCCTGCCTGGGCTGGCTTTGAACTGCGATCCTAAGATCTCAGTCTCCTGAGTAGCTAGGATTACAGGCATGAGCCACCAGCACCCAGCTTGAAAGATGTCTCTTAACCCAGGACACCAAACAGGATCTGATCCCCAGGCCCCACAGGCCCCCATGATTGATGTGCCCTCACCTCTCCCTTCAGTGCCTGCAGCTTGGCAGCGCTTTCCTGCAGCTGCCTGGCCAGCTCCGCCACCTTCTCCTCGTCAGACTTGTCAGAGGGGCTGGCCCTGCAGGAAGACAAGTGTGGAGGGCAGTCGCCTCAAGCTCTCTCCTGCCACCCAGTGGTGCACTCCACCGGGGACTCCCTTAGGTGACAGAACCAAGCAGGGTTAGAGCTGGGGAAAGACTCTTCCCATACACCTACATTTGCCAATCATCATTCTGCTGGTCGAGAACAGGCTGAATGTCCATGGGCCACGGGTCACAGTCCGGATTCAGAAGCGCTGGCAGGTTTGGGGAGGAGAACATCTCCTCCAGCATTGCCTCACTCTTCTCCGTGGTATCCTCCAGGTTCTCCTTTGGGCTGCAAAGCAGGCCCCAAGTCTTACCATCACTTGCTGGAACACCAGCAATGTACGGAAGACTTAAGACACAGAAAGGAACCAGACTAAAGAGTGGGAAAGAGCCAGGCGCCGGTGGCTCAGGCCTATAATCCTAGCTACTCAGGAGGCTGAGATCTAAGGATCATGGTTCAAAGCCAGCCTGGCAGGAAAGGCTGTGAAATTCTTTTTTTTTTTTTTTTTTGGTCAGTCATGGGGCTTAAACTCTGGGCCTGGGCACTGTCCCTCAGTGCTTCAGCTCAAGCCGAGCGCTCTACCACTTGAGCCACAGCACCACTTCTGGTTTTCTGGTGGTTAATTGAAGACAAGAGTGTCACAGACTTTCCTGCCTGTGCTGGCTTTGAACCGCAATCCTCAGATCTCAGCCTCCTGAATAGCTAGGATTATAGGCATGAGCCACCAGTGCCCGGCGCCATAAAATTCTTATCTCCAATAAACCACTAGAAAACCAGAAGTGGTACTATGGCTCAAGTAGTAGAGCACTCACCTTGAGTTGAAGAGCTGAGGGACAGCGCTCAGGCCCAAGTTCAAGCCCCATGACCAACAACAACAACAAAAAAAGTGGGAAAGAAGGGGGAGAAAGAACTGCACTACGTGGCTAATCTCCCCGCCTCTGCCTGCTTTGGCCTCCCTGAGAAGCCTATTGGTCTTGCAGGGCAACCCAATACTCGCCATCTTCCAACACACCTCAAATGTCTTCTCTAGGACCCAGAGCACCCCCAGACAACCACCCAGCATCCTGGGGATGCAAGCATCCCTTTCTTGTCCACTGCCTAGTCCCTGAGCAGCCAGCTGACTCCTCCAAGCAAGGGTCTTGTCTCAGTTTGTACCTTCAGCTCCTGGACCAATGTGTGGCTACTGCCACCAAGGGGGACAAAGACCCCAGCTGGTATATCCTGACTCCCATCAGTTCCATATCCAAGACCAAAACCACCCCTCAAGGGTTCCCAGCTGGGCCGCTGGAGTTTTTACCTTGAGCTGCTAGAGTACCCGGCATCCAGGCTCTGCACTATGTCCAGCAATTGGTCCATGAAATGCAGTTGCTTCTGAGCACAGGCAGATCCCTGGAAGAGAAGTTCAGACACATTTGCTGGCTCAACGCAGACATAAGCCTGGCCTAGGCCAACTGTTTTGGGTGCCCTACTCCCAGGATGCCCCTGGGGGGGGCGGCTGTCAGTTCCGCATCTCTGCCTATCTAGCACTCTCTTAAAGGGGCCCAGAACTCAGGAGCGGATGCTAGAAAAGGCTCCCTGCTTAGCCTCTACCTGGAGCTTGCAGTGCCTGGGACCACACTCTGGAAACTGGAAAATGCCACCATTGCAGGGCTCCGGCCATGGAATGGAGAGTGTGGGGTTGTAGCGGTGCCTGCAAAGGCAGAACACCACCTGCGAGGATGGACCTGTGGCCCTTTCCTCAAGGACAACTCCAGGGTAACAACTGTTCTCAGTACATCAGCTGACCAACTAGCACTAGTAGAAGCTACAGAACAGCAGCATAAAGGCATCTCGAAGTGGCCTTTGCTTCAGAAGAGAAGTGGAGGTATACTTGGGAAGGCCCAGGCTTCTAAGGTCTGATCTCCTACCTGCTGCTCAGAAGAAAATGGCTGAGGTTCTTCTGCGGAGCTTCCTTGTCCGGAGCTCATGCTGCCTTCTGGCAAGCCACTGACTCTCCGGACCAAAGTTATCATCTAAGAGGCCACGCCCTCCCCCAGAAAGCCAGAGTGGGCGGGAACAGGAGAAAGCTGGGCCTATCAGTTTGCTTCTCTACCTCTTCTGACTTGGCACATGGTGCTGCTCATCACTAGCAACTTGCTAGAACACCCTGCAAACACAGTGATACTAAATGCTGATACTGACTGCATGGGCTTAGCAGAAAGAACCAAGCAGTCCCTGGTGAGGAGGAGACCCTGGGAACAGTACAACTCCCTGTTGTTGGATACTGCCTGCCACTCCCAGAAAGCCTGCTCCCACCTATGCAATCAACTCAACACGAACAGAAGCTTCTGGAAGCTTTCACCACCACATCCTCAGCCTGCCAATGGCTTCTGGGACCTTTTCACTCCCCTCCTGTGAATAGTCTCCCCTTATAGAAGGGACATAACGGCAGGGCATCACTGGAGTTGAGGTGGGATACACTATCTACATAGAAGTCCGCCCAGGGAGTAACACAAGAGTGACTAGCATTCAGAGCCCTGCAGGCTTTGACGAATGCATGAGACTGTAACCATCCCATACCATCCCCTTGCTGAGTGGGGAAATGGCTCCAGCCACCACACTGCAAACGTCCAGGAAGGGGATGGATGCCAGCTTGCTGAGGTCAGGCTGTGGCTGCCTCCCCCGGGTAGGCTAGGCCTATGTCTCTCTGTGGGCTCTCCAAAGCCACAGGCCTGGCCCTCTACATCTCTTGTGGGTAGACAAGGCTTAGCCCCTGTAAGACTCAAAGGCCCTCCCTAGGCCTTCTGGGCTAGCCCCCGGCTGGTGTGCACCACCTCGCTGAAGCCCCTATGTCTCCTCTCTGCTCTCTAGAAAAGGCTCAGAGCCAATAGATACCCTGGAAACATCTGTAGAATGAATCCATAGAACCTCAGACATTGCTGAGCACCAGGACACCCACCTCTTTTCCTACCCCACCATAGCCATCAGCAAATACAGGGGACATGACTGAATCCAGCCATGCCCTCATTTTCTTCACTACCACCACCGCTCATGCAGCTGCCGCCCGTGCCTGGGCATTGCTGCAGCCTGTGAACGTCTCTCATCAGCCACCCCTGCCCCATCCAACCTCTAAGCCTTACCATACATAACTGTCAGTGCAATACTTCATGGAAATTGCTGGTCCTCCACTGGGGCCTCCAGGCCTACAAAAGCCTGTGTAATCTACCCTTGCCCTACCCCTACAGGATGGTTCAGTATAACCAGCCTACTGGAAGTTCCCTCAACACATAAGCCCATACCACCCCATTTCTTTTCACTTGATGCTCTCCCAGATCTTCTCATTTCATTCGGCTACACTGCGGTTGAGCTATAATTCACAAATCATGAAATTCACCAAAATGTGTACAGGTCCAAGGTTGTTCGGATATTCAGAGTTGTCTAGTCATCACAACAGTTACATTTTGGCTAGCACCCCAAAAGCAAACTCCAGACTCACTAGCAGTCCCATCCCCAACATAGCAAGTAACAGTTTTTTGTGGGGGGAGGGGTACTGAGGTTTAGGCTGGTGCTATACCACTTAATCCACACTTCATCTTATCTCCAGCCCTGGTTTGGTTTGTCGCTGTTGTTGCTGCTGGTTATTTTGGAGATGGAGTCTTGTGAACTTTGATACCTGGGCTGATTTCAAACTGTAAGCTTCCAGATCTCAGCCTCCTTGGGCTGGGAAGGTGGCTCAGTGGTAGAGCGCTTGCCTTGCATGCCTGAGGCCCTGGGTTCAATTCCTCAGCACCATATAAACAAAAAGAAAAAAGCTGGAAGTGATGCTGTGGCTCAAGTGGTAAAGCGCTAGCCTTGAGCTGAAGAGCTGAGGGACAGTGCCCACGCCCAGAGTTCAGGCCCCACGACCGGACTCAAAAAGAAAAAAAAAACAGATCTCAGCCTCCTAAGTAGCTATGATTATGCATGTGAGCTACAAGCACTCAGCTCTATGTGGATTTGCCTCTTCTGAAAATTCCCTACATGTAGATCATATATGTAAATGTTTATGTCTGACTCTTTTCTCTAAATATTCTCAAGGGTGTCCTATGTTGTAGCATATACCACTAATTTCTGCTTCATTATTAAAAAATACTTCATTTATTCACCAGTTGAGAGACACCTAGAGTAGTTCCACATTTGGCTACTATGACAACACATCGATGAACATTCATGTGTCAGTTTTCATGTGTATGCATTTTTAATACTCTTCAGTCCATACCTAGAAGTAGAATTGGCAGGCCATATGCTTGCTGTGTTTAACCTTTCAAGAAACTGCCAAACTGGCTTCCAGTGTCTACACCATCTCTTCTCCTCACCAGAACTGTGTGAGGGATCCAATACATTCTCATGCTGTCCAACACTCATTAATTTCCCTGTTGATGTGAGAAATCCTTGTGTGTGAAGTGTTTCTGATTTGCACTGCTCTTATAATCAGACGTGCTAAGCATGTTTCCGTGAGCTTACTGATCATGGGTACATTTCCTATGAAGAAGTGTCTATTTCATTTCCTATGAAGAAGTGTCTATTCAGATCCTTGCCCATTTTTGGACTGAGTTCCTTGGTTATGGAGTTTGTGTTCTTTATAAATTCTGGATAGACGTCTCTTATTAGACCCATGCTTTACAAGTTTTTTCTTCTATTCTGAGGGTCGTCCCTTCACTTGCCAGGTGTCCTTTGATGCACCAAGTGTTTAATTTTAATTAAGTACCACTGACCACCTCTTTTTTTATTGCATATGTTCTTAGTGTCAAATAATGACTCTTCATTTCTGTTGTTTTATTTTATGTAAGACAGGGACTGAACTGCAGAACTCAGGCTAGCGTTGAATTGGCCCATCTTCCTGCCCCAGCCTCCAATGTGCAGGGATAGCAAGCAAATACCACCACACTTCAAGTATCATTATGGGGTGGAGGAATGACTCAAATGATACAGAGCCTCCCTAGCAAGTACAAAGCTCTGAAGTCAAACATAGTATCACAACAACAAAGACAGCCTTATGAAGTCTTGTTAAAGTAGATATGAAGAGTAACAATCTACAGTAGCCATTGTGCTCACAGTGGTCACATGGACCTAACTTTGGTGAGGAGAGCTGATTCTGTAGTTTCTCAGCTCCCACTGAAGCCTTGGAGAACTATCTGCCTTCCCGCTACGATAAGATGTTCCTGGCCCAATTGGTACATTTCTTCCCCAGCCCCATATTACAACTGAGGCATCATTGTTCTTTGTCTTTCCTTGTCAGAAGACAAGACAAAGAAGTGCACACATATTTTTAAGCTAACATATATTAAAGGCAAGCATGGTAGCACACACTTTTAATTCTAGCACTCAGGAGGTAGAGGCATGAGGATTACATCAGGAATGAAGTCCTGACACACTGCTGCCACATTGTCAAACTTCAAAAACACTGTGCTCAGATAGGAAGCCAATCACACAGGACCACGGAGTGTAGAATTCTGTCTTAGTGGCACAGAGACAGAGAGTAAAGTGAATAGTCATCAGGGCCCTTTAGGAATGGAAGTGACTAACATCAGTGGGCTGCCTGGCAAGGGAATAAAAATATCTTGGACCTAGTTAAAGGCAATAGTTGTGTAATATTGTGAATGTTCTAAATGCCACTGCATTGTATACTTTTTTAAAAAGATTTTTAAAAACTGGTAGTCACTTCAGCAACCTGAATCTACAGATTTGAGCAGTATATAACCAGTTCGAAGTAAACACATATTATACATGCAGATTGCTGCTCACAAAGGTCACACGTACAGGTACATGAATTAGAAGTGTGCATCTAGAATTAGAGCCAGAGATATATGACAGCTATAGTATTCAAGTAACAAGAAATAAGATCTCAAGAAATTAATATTTCCAAAGAGAATATGTTTACATCTCACTGGAAGTACATTGACCATTGGAATATAAAACCCAGCAGGAACTTAGGGAAAAACAATGAGAAAATCTAAAGCTAATTACTTAATATTCTTATTTAAACAACAGCATGGTATTAAAAGAATGCAATGAATACTTCAAAATGGTTTAAAAATTGAACCCCAAATTTCAGCTTGGGAGGATAAATTCTAGAGACAGATGGTAGCAATGACATCACAAGGTGAATTTTTTAACGTCACTGGTGAATTGTTTACCACCACTGGACTATATACTTTAAAATGGTCAAGATGAAGCTGGGCACTGGTAGCTCACGCCTATAATACTAGCTACTCAGAAGGCTGAGCTTTGAGGATTGCTATTCATAGCCAGCCCAGGCAGGAAAGTTTTTGAGACTCTTATCTCCAATTAACCATCAGGGGAAAAAAGTGGTGCTGTGGCTCAAGTGGTAGAGCGCTCACCTTGAGCTGAAGAGCTCAGGGACAGCACCCAGGCCCAGAGTTCAAGCCCCATGACCACCAAAAAAAAAATGGTGCCAGTGATTTACATATAATCCTAGCTATTCAGGTGGCTAAGATCTGAGGGTCATGGTTCAAAGCCAGCAAAGGCAGGAAAGTCAGTGAGACTCTTTATCTCTAATTAAACACCAAAAAAAGGCAGAAGTGGAGCTGTGGCTCAAGTGACAAAGTACTAACCTTGAACACAAAAGCTCAGAGAGAATGAGAAGCGCAGAGTTCAAGCACCAGGACTGGCACCAAAAAACAAACAAACAAACAAAAACCTGCTCAAGATGGAGCTAGGAACCATGGCTCATGCCTATAATCCTACCTACTCAGGAGGCTGAACTCTGAGGATTGCTAGGCAGACAAATTTGACACTCATCTCTAATTAACAAAAAAGCCAGAAATGAAATAGAGACCTGGCTGAGTTGGCAGAATGCCAGCCTTGAGCAAAAAAAAAGAGAATGAGAAGCCCCAAGCTCAAACACCAGTACCAGTATACCTACTTACGTACATGTATACACTTACACACACATACACACACACTAGAGTGAAGATGGCAAATGTTATCTTGTGTGTGTCAGTTTTTTAGAAAGTGAGTAAAGCCTTCTCTCAGTCTGCTGGAAAATTCTTGAAAATTTGTAGCATTTATATTAAGTTCATTTTACAACAAAAACTATGTGAAGTGTAAGAAGGGAAGGGTTTTGGCTGTGGGTAAAATGGGGGGACCACATGCTATCTTTTTCTCCCACTAAAGACCTACCTCCCAGAGATGAACCACAGGCATGAGGCAGGTCAGATCAAGGAAGCATACCAGAATCTAATGAGATCATTCAGCATGGCAGTAAGCCCACCATGTTTCTTCCTCCAGTCTCTGCTGACCTGAACACAGCCTAGATGGAATCCCCAGAAAGGAGTGCTAGGGCAGACTGAGGGGGCTCCAGGATACAGCCTCAAGGAGCACAGAAGAGATCTATAAAGCTCAGGGAGGAGAGAGTCCCCTAGCCACAGGCAATATGGTGTTAATGGCAGGAAGTTTTTTTCTTTGTTTTTTGGGGGGGGTAATAGCAACAAAAAAGCAGGAGGGTAAGTTATTCTGAAGGAAAAGAGTCTCCTATCCACTCAGGCAGCTGTAGCAACAACTTCCTAGGGCCAACCCTCTTGTTATTTTCTTTCTATTTTCCCTGGTGTCCTGTTTTCCCTGGTCATGGAAGTGGGTGGCTTATGGCCGCAGGGTAGAAAATGCCAGAGAAGGAATTAAAAAGTACCAGAGATGGCACAGAGTGATTCCACAAATGCTTTTGGATGCCTGAGTTCAGTCCCACCTATGCATGGCTGAATCTGACCTTGATGCCTTCAACCAACCGTAAATTCTAAGCCCGTGTAGGGGCTCAGGACTCAGAGCATGGTAGGAACCTTGTGCCTTAAACCTGCTGGGTCAAGTGCCTCCTAGAACACATGGCCACCATGAAAATCTCCATTTGCATGAGAAAAGACAATGCCAGTGATGACCTTACAGATGTTAGAATGATCTGACCAATATTTGAAAGCAGCCATTATTTTTTTAAATGCTCGAATAAGCAACCGTGAGCACTAAACACGGTTGAAAACATTATCAAAAAAAAATCAAACCATGTAGCAACTTTGAGAACAGAAAAACAATAACCCAAATGAAAACCTGCTATATGTTTCAATGTGTGTTCATTCATTGTAACAAACATGAGACTTGCTAGGATACAAAATGCTGATAGTGAGGGCTGGTACAGATGTGGGGGTTAGGGAGTACATGAGAATGCTCTGTCCTTGCTGCTCAAACTGGGCCAGAACCTTGCTCTGAAACATTATGATTATTTAGTTAAAACGGAACAACAAAAACACCCCACTGGACGAATGCAATAGCACAATCAACTACGGCCATGTTAGAAAAACAGTTCCGTAGCTCTTCAAAAAAAAAAGCCCCATGACAAAAAAAAAACAAAAAAACAAAAACATACAGCTACCATATAACTCAGTAATTCTTTAATTCTCTCTCTTTCTCTCTCTCTCTCTCTCTATATATATATCAAAAAGAATATATGTAATAAAAGACATAAGAATGTCACCTCCACATTATCCATAATAGTCAAAAATAGAAACAATTGCTCCCCAAATTTATTCATTTTAAGGGCAGCAAATGGTAGTGGGTGGATAGGGGCACCTCTGTACAAAACCCTCAGATGGGAGGGTGGCATTCAGGAGAAGGTGTATGAGCTTGGAACTCAGGGGCATGGGATTAAGACATGTCTCTGCCACCTCAAGTAAGCTGGCATTGTCCTTTGAAATAGGGGCTAAGACACACACTGCCAAGGGTGGGTATGATCATTACTCACATGCAAAGTATCTAGCATAGTACCAGGCAAGTATGGTATCACCAAGAGAGGACTGAATGCATCTGTGTCATGAGCCACAGATCTACCTCTATGCCCCATACTGCCCTCACCCATTCCAAGTCATGGGTAGAGTTCATCTACACAAAGGATTCCTAGCAGTGCCTGCCAAATCAAGGTCTAGAGAACCAGACTTCCTATGCACCCAGCCAGCTCTTGGGTCTGAGGAGCCTTAAAGGCACTGGTCACAGAAGGCCCTCCTTTCCCCACACCAGCTCAGGGAAGAAAGCATGCATATGGTTCTCTTACCCTGAGAAGCTCATGGTCATCTGCTGCACACAGCATCAGCTCATGGCCTAGTTTCACCATCTCTGTTGGAACACAAAGATCCTGTTACTATAGACACCCATTCAGAGGATGCCAGATGCCCACAGGGTGCTGAGACTGCCACACATCCATAGCTCAGCACCCACAAGGCCACGCTGGGCACAGAAGACCAGGTAGACAAAGAGGCAGGTAGAAGACTCATCTTAGTGCCTGGGCTACCTCTTGCTGTGTGACCTACACTTGGTCACTGCTAACTTTCTGGGTGCCAGTTTCCCTGGCTGAAAATAAGGAGTTACCCACCATGCATCTGTATACATGGGACTCTCTAACAGTGGCTTCCTGAGGAACTGGTAGAGGTCAAGGTACCTCCATAAGGAGCCATGTGTATTCTCTTAAGAGAGCAAAGCAAAAGGAATCACAGCTCATGTTTGTCCCTGTCCCAAAGGCCTTTCATGTCTTCCTCCTCTATTATCTTACTGGCAACCGTAAGAGGCAAGTCGGTGCTATATTTACAGGCAGGAAGCCTGAGCCCCTGCATAGGATCATATCCAGCCACATCTTCCAGGGTGCCCAGGGAATCCTCTGAGTAATCTCTGGGTATAAGGCCATCCCTAAGCTCACCACTTAGCCTGTGGCAATGCCCTCACCCTTCATAGGCCATGCTCATCTCCCTCTCTTCTCCCCCCCCAACCCATTACCACAACGCATACATAGCAGGACAGACAGAACTCTGCACCCATGTGCTTTGGAGAGCCCATTGGAGAAAGTAGGAAGCGTGCCAAGGTGAAAGCACCCAGGAACAATGAAAACACTCTATAAATATCCACTATGCCCCTCAAGCAAGACTGCACTACCCATAGCCCTTAACCTCATGTCCCTGTGACCCTCTTTTCTTTCCAACAAGTCCAGCCAGCCTTCCCTTCACTAGAAATCCAGGATCAAGCCAGCACTGCATCTCCACATTCTCCCCATCTCTCACTGAGACAGTTACTGCAAAAGCACAATGCTGATCTCCCTCGCTTAGTCAGGGTGCTCCTACTCTCACCACGGTGGCCTCAGGGAGACTGATAAACCAAACACAGGACCACAGCCTTCCTTGGAGTAAAAGCCAATAGTCCACCAGGCCCAACCCAATGTGGACCCATCCATTCTTACCATCTTCCACCCCTTCTGTCCTCCATTTCAGGCACATATGCCTCCTCACTCTTATTCAAAGCTGTCAAACACAAGCCCACTGCAGACCCTTTGCAGTTGTTGTTCCAGCGCCCTGTATATAATTCATACTACTCCTACTATCAGCCAGGCTTTGCTCCTCTCTTCCTGCCATTTCTTTCAATGGGGCCACTCTTCTTCCAACCTCTGGGCACCATCTTGCCCTTACCTGGCTGTTTACTGCACTTCTATCTCCTCATTCTGTATACTCTTATAGCCTTCTATACTTTCGGCCAACTGCCTCATTCATCATGTAACATGATCCGTGCTAACAGTTCCATGCAGGCAGCACAGTGCACTGCTGTGGCACCAGCATCTGAAACACAGCCCTGAATGTCTGATGAAGCCAAGAACTCTCCTGAGCTCTACCTGCCCTAGTCCTTCTTACTTATACTTACTTATACTCATTAAGGGAAGGGAAGGGAGGCAAGGCTGAGGTGTTCACCCCCCCACTCCCAGTTTGTTAGAAATGAAACAGGCTGTGGCAAGGCAGGACCATCCTGAGGGCCAGAGTTAGCATATGTGTGCATTAGAGGCCTCAGGCAAGCTGTCAGAGCCTTAGATGGTCCTGCCAGTAGCAAACACAGGGGCATCCATAACAGGTTAGAGCACAGGCTGCTGCTTTAAGACACAATACTGCACTTCAATCACAGGGACAACTTGTCCCTAGATACTTAATCTGCAGACACCTGGTATGTGTTGCAGGGTGCCAGAGTCCAGTTCATGCCCCCTCCATTGGTGGGAACAAGCCAGGCCCATGGGAAATTCAGCCTTTGAAATTCTACAAATGTAAAAACTTACCCAGTGACTCATTCATTTTTTTACCAGATTAAGGAGAGTTGCTGACAAGAAATGGGTAAAAGTGGCTACCAGACAAATGCCATTAGGGGGCAACTGGAGTACTTCTAGAAATGCCACATATATACACACAACACGACTGAGAGAGGGCAACAAACCACTGTGGCATCAGCAAGTATCACCGTCTTTAACTCCCAGTGCTGTGCTTGACCACTACATTGTTGGTCACTGTGAGAAGAGGTCTACCACCTGCCATGCCTAAGGAAACCCTGATTCTCGAAGGCTCTAGAAAAATCCACAGGGCATACCCTATTCAGAAAACATCAGCCGGGCACTCATGGTTCACACCTGTAATCCTAGCTACTCAGGAGGCTGAGATCTGAGGATCATGGTTCAAACCCAGCCTGGGCAGGAAAGTCCATGAGACTCTTATCTCCAATTAACCACCAGATAACCAGAAGTGGCACTGTGGCTCAAAGTGGAAAGAACACTAGCCTTACGCACCAAGGCTCTGAGTTCAAGCTGTGTAACCAACCAACCAAAACAAATTTCAAAAGAAGAAAGTATCAGTCCAATGGGTAATTTATAACTTGGTAAAGAAGGCTGTGACCATGTTCATAATTTACCACCAAATTCCAGACTCCCATAAAGGAGACCCACCTTGGATCTTCACTTCCACTGGGATGCTCTTCAGGGGGTTGAACTTGTCAAGCAAGGATGGACAGGCCCTAAAGGGAAATAGCAAAGTCAATCAGGCTCAAAGGAGCACTCTACACTCACACACAACCAAGTACATTGCTTACATGTATGCCAAATTGTCACCTAAGTTTCGCCTTAAAATGGTTAATTTAAGAGCCTATGAATTTCACCACCAACAGCATACTTCAGAAAAGTTACCATGGAAACATGAATGTGAATACTGAAATGCAAATGTCTGGGTAGGAACCTGCTGTACAGAGAGGTAAATAACAGTTACCCGGGGCTTATTCCTACTTGGTCTGGGCCAAAAGACCTGCCAGGAAACCCTGCAGCCATACTAGCCACCTACTAACCCACAGAGATCTGATACTATTGTTTTTCTGGGCTTTCACCTCTCAGAGCTCAAGCTTGCCGAGGATGGCAAACCTATGTCTGACTTTTCAAGAGTCTCCAATACCAACAGACAACCCAGACGACAGCCATTACAGAGAGGATGCCAAGGTCCATGCTGAATAAGAACAAAGCCTGTTTCCCAGGGAGGCTGGAGAAAGCCTTCAGTATCTGCAGCTTGCAGGCAGATGCTCAGCTCCTGGGGCTATCCCACCATGGGGAGAATGAGTAACTTGGGTATGGTAGTTCCAAGGAGCAAGCACTTCTGTGGGACATTTTGGTGCTTTGCCTTGGCCTCTGGGCACACTTTGATTCAGGTGCACTGGCATCAGCTAGTGCTGCATAAGGGCTGCCTTGTGAGCCTAGACCCAGGCAGGAAGCCCAGTACCCTGTCCCTGACAATCCCTTCTACCACAAGGCCTCAGGCAGCTCAGGAGGATTCCAGCTGACCTTATTCCACTCCTTTGTAAGAAAACACTGAAATGGAGTATTTCTCAGGTCCCAATCAGTGATGCAGCTCCAAATGTATCAAGTTAAGAAAACACTCAAGACCTATGTCTCCACAAAATGGTAGGTGGAGCAAACCCAACACTGCTAGGGGCCACTTCACCCTCATTTTGAGCCTAGCTCTCTAGCCAGTGCTTTTAAGTAACCAACTGTTTATCATAGTGGGCTGGATGTATTACAGAACCCTCTAGGGGTAAACACACTCATCTTCTGAGGTGGTCTGGTAGTGCTGTGGACATCCCACAATAGGACGACGAAATCAGGGTGTTACCGTATACACATCCACTCTAGGATCTCCAGCCGATACTTCGAAGGCTGACACAGGAGTTCATAGATTGTCTTTGGCTCAGAGATATACAGACCCTCCAGGAAGGGGCACTTTAAGCCCTATGCAAAGAAAAGGCAAGTAGGAAGCTTTAGGAAGCCAGTCACTGCAGGGTGGCAATGCCCTTCTGCCAGACTTAGACAGGACACCTTTCTGTACCAACCTTCCCCCATCCCAAACAAGGTGGCAGCCCAAAGCACCCCCCCCTTGTGTTTTCCACGCCCCTGTGGGATCCATCCAGTGGCAGCAGGACTAGGAGCTATGCCTAACGATGGGTGGACCTTTAGAGTTAGGTGCAGGCTGAGAAAGAGTGGCGGGAAAGCGGGGGATATTTTTCTTCCTTCAGATGACCAGTTTCCTTATCATCTGAGGCAGAGCTCCTGTCTTTGGCTTCACAGGGTGGCAAGCGTTTCGCCCAATGTGCCTGGGAAGCACAATCTGGAGTTTTGTGCCCAGCATTAGCCCCAATTACTTACTAGACACTGCAGTAGAGACAGCGACAGTGGAGGCCCGGGGAACCCCAAAGAACAAAAACAGATGCTTCACAAGCAGCCCGTTACAAACAGCCCGTTACTGTAGGAGAACGAGGCGCACCGGGACCCACGACAGTGGCACTTTGGCGCCGCCAAATCCAAGTAAAGACACTGCCCAGCCCCTCCGGGCTAGGTAGCTCCCCAGACCCATGGCACCTTCAGCTTCTTGAACACCTCCACAGCCTCCTTGAACACGAGGTTGTCATCCTCGTTTTCGTAGAAATCGTAGTCAGAGCTGCAGCCGGCGACAGCGCCCAGCCCCGCCATGTTTCGCGCTCAGAGCCGAGCCCGGCCCACATTCCCGGCTCCACCAGCCGGACTGGGTGCCAATCACACTCTTCCCGCCCCTGCGGGTGGGAACCACTCAGCGGGCCGGAGAGGCCTCACCCACTTCCGCACCGAGTCTTCCCATTGGGTTGCGGCCCGGCCGGCGGCCTGCGCACGCACCACCCTGGGGGCGGACCGTGGCAAGGGGGTGGAGCTGGAGGCGGGGAAAACGGAAGGGCTGAAGTTGGACCCTAGCTGTCGCCGGTCCAGCAGACCGTTACGGCTCGGGTCTCCTAGGAGATAGATTCCTCCGGAAGAGGGCGCTCCAGCCTTAGTTGGTCTCTTCCTGGCTGCATCTGATCCCCACCCACAAGAACGAAAGGAGCCTGGGATTCTGAAAGAGACCTGGGACTTCAGTGGTCCTCTTCCAGTGCCAGGCTTAATCTCCTGGTTCCCTCGTTCGCGGTAGAGTTAGAGGGTAATTTCTTAAGTTTAAATCTGGCGCTACCACTTAACTAGCTGTGTAAATTTGGGCCAGTAACTTAACCTCTCTGCACTTTGTTGTCTTTACCCAACTGGGATGATTTGCTGACGAGGATGGCATGGCCTGAAATTCCTATGAAATGCCTACGATAATACCTCCTAGGTAAAAAGCACCATGCAAATATTAATATTATTGTGCTAGGTCCTGCTCCCCCCGCCCTGCCCTGGAGCCCCATTCTCCTAGCCTGCCTTTGGCCTTCATGGATATTCATGTAGTTCATGCCTGCTCTGTCCACTTACAGATGTTCCTGCACCTCCCAGATCTCTCAAAGTCAATGAATGAGGAGTGAAGTTTGTGTATCCTTTATGAAACTCCAAAGCCCGGGTTGCTGACCCTCAACCCTGGCACTTGCTGTTTGAACAGCTGATTGGAGCTGGACAGAATCTGACCCTCATGTGTGCACTACCCTGATATCTCCTGGAGGAGGGAATTGAGAGATCAAGTTCAAGAGATCGAAAGCATCATGAATGTGCTAGAAAGCAACTATAGTCCAGGAAGGAGAGAGTAGGAAGGAGCCTGGGGCTGATAGGAAGAGAGGCCCTGACCCAAGCCTAGCTGGAGGGGTAGAAACTCAATCTGGAGTGAATGACTTGGAATTTCGAGCTCTTCTGAGGTCACGGAGCCTCCACACTTGAGTTAAAGAAAGCTGGAGGAAAAAAAAGGTCAGCAGCCCTAGCCCAGGGCCCAAGCCCCCAGTGAAGCATCTTAAGACCCCTTTTCACCCTCTGTTTGTTGTCTTAGGTCCTTTTTGGAAGAGAAGGGTTGTAAAGAGCTTTGACTTGTTGATTTGGGAGGATGTTTTTTTTTTTAACTTCTACTCTTTTCCTCCTTCCCTTTCTGTTGTTGCTTTTCTTCTTTCTTTTTTAGAAAATTTCATTTCAGTCATGGCCTCAGCCCAGACATTCAAATTCTTGTGGGTTTTTCTTGTGGATCTTTCCGAGGACTGGGGAATTTGGTGGGAGAAACCACGGCAATGTGGCTACTTCCCCCTCCCCGATACTCCCCATCTCCTTTACTCCTGAGGAATAGGGAAGAAATCAGCCCCTGTGTATTCTGGGAGAAAGCCCCCCCCCACCCGCCCTTCTCCACCCAGTTCCAAGGAGTCAGAACAGTAAGCAGGCCTGTCTCAAGTGAGCAGCTCAGTCTGTGGCCCTGGGTAGGACACAGAGGTCCCAGTGAGGCCTTGAAGGGTGCAAACCAGCTGGAGAGGTCATAGAGCGGCACATGGAGAGGATGTGGCATCTTTCAGTGGAAAGGCTATGAAGGCTGCTGCGGGAACAGAGAGGGTGATGGGCCTCTCAGGAAGGGAGGAGAAGGGGCCCAGGGATAAACTTCTGGAAACATAGACTTGAGTCCAACACAAGGAAGTACTTTTTCTGGAAAGTACTATCTAAACACCAGCTGGATGCCTGGAAAGGGAGGGAGTTCCCTGTCTTGGAAGGTGTGCAAGCCTGGAGAGGTGGGTGGGAATGGGGAGGGATATACTCCTACAGTGGAATGGGTGGATTTTTAAGGGCATTTCTACCTAGTGAGAGGCCTGAGTAAGTTAAGGGCCTGTTTTGGGAGACTTTGGGACCCTACAACCTCCAAGAGAGTTTGTAGGGGAGGCCATGGGGCCTTGAGCAGAACTGGCTATCAGAAGTAGTGAGAACCAACGTCTTGATTGTTAGGAAAACTTGGCCATGGGTCCCAGCAGGGTCTTAGCCACATATCAACGCTTGGCAAATAGGCTGGGAAATAAGAGCAGTGGCCAGGCACTGGCCCCGCCATGCCAGGGATGAGCTAGAGGGCTGCGGAGACATGTGAGTCCCCTCCATCTGTACAAATAGCTCAGGAATGTATGGCGGAGTAGTTGTGCTCATGACGTTGGCCTCTTTGCCTCAGAGCACTAGGCTGTTGCAATGGGAACCAGCCAGGATCCCCAGTGGGTCAGCCCTGGTCAAAGGAGGTTGGAGTCCAAGGCTTTCCGTTTCTGCTGAGGAGGAGAGAACAGATCGACTTCCCGACACCTGTAAGGGTCAGGGTTCCACCTGAGGAGGAGCTTCTGTACCTGTAGCTACCCAGAGCCAGCAGGCAATGGGGGCCCAGACAGCCTTTGGGGGCCAAAGCCCCAAATAACTCTGAACAACTTGTCTGTCCCTGATGCTCCCCAGTATGGGCAGTGAACACCAAATACGTGCTCTTGAAGAAAAGGTGTGTGTGTATGTGTATTTGTGTGTGCTATTTTAGGGAAACAGTTCAGCTACGTGACGGGCAGCTTATCATGAATGTGAAGAAGCAAGTCGTTCAGGGGAGAAATGAGGCAGAGTAAAGAAGTGAGGCTGGGAACTGATCTGAGTTCATGGACCCCATGCTACCCCAGCCTGCTCCCAGGGCCAATGAAGGTCCCTAGGGTCTGTGGTAGCCTTTGCTAGACATGGACGGGGCCTGGCCTGTGGGCTGGATGGGCAGCTGGGAATGTAGAAACAGGCATGGAGGCAAAGAGAAGGCAAGGTCTGAGGTCTTCCTTAGTCTACATGCACGTGGGACGGGGTCCATTGCATTTAGGCACTCTCCCCAAGCCCCACACTCCATTTGCTGAAGTCTCAGAGTCACGCGCTACCTGGAATGCGTAGAGATGCATGGCTGCACAGGCACGAGGCTTAGCCAAGGCAATGGAAGAAAAGGGAAACCAGCGGCCTGCACGAACACTGCCCCCCCCTCCGCAGGGAGACTCTTGGGTCTAGACGGCTTGGCAAGGCTAACAGGGCTGAGTCACATGCGTCTGGAGCTGGAGACGCGGGCGCCAGAACTGGAACATAAACGTGCCCAATTGGAGGGCCAGGTTGGGGGAGGAGGTGATCCACTTCGCCTACTCCCTGCCTCCCCAGTCAAGTCTCAAGCCTCAATTTCTGCCCAGCCCTCTGTCCTCTGCCTGAGGCCCACCTAAAGGGGCAGCCCAGATTTCCAAGTCAAGTTGAGCCCACGTTTTGGAGGAGGAATCAATTGGAATTTCCGGCAGGGACGGAAGATGAGAAGCCAGTGGTCCTCACCACACCATGGCTCTGCGGCCTCCACCAGCCATGTGGGCCAAGTAGAACCTTTATTTCCAAGTCCTCCATGCTGTACGTGGTCCTTTCTAGGCCACCTTCCATTGGCACCCGCCCCACGACCTCCCACACCTTGCATGTGAAGGCCTGGGGTCCTCTACCCTGGGGATTGGTGATTCTCACTCCCCTCTGTCCTATCCCCAGCCATCATGGTCTGTGTCTGTCTGTCCATCCTTCTGCCTGTCTGTCTTCCCCCTGCCTCTGGTCCCAGGAAGGCAGCCCAGAGGATGAGTCTGTGAGTCCCAATCGGAATTGCCTGCTCACAAAATCATCTGCAAGCAAAGTCCTTTAATTGGGAGCAGATCCTCTGAGCTTTCAATGACATTAAAACAAAACCAGTTTCCTCTAGGGAAGGGCTGCTGGCAACAGGAAGAGGACACGGAAAGTCTGTCTTTTTCCGTCTGAAAGCTTTTAAGGAGTAAGGCCCCTTCCTGACATACAACATAGCTGCTTTTACCCTGAAACTTGCCTGTGTGTGTGTGTGTGTGTGTGTGTGTGTGCAGGAAAGCCTTGTATGTACACACATGTACACATACATTTTACTCAGACAAGATGTGGGAGGTTCAAGAATGTGCCTGTTCCCCTCTCTGGAGAGTCCCAAGGGTGTGACAAGGGCTACTGAACCATTGTTCTGCCATGGACCCAAGCAGAAGAGTCTTGGTTGTAAGTTCTACAAACATCTGGAAGTTTCTTCTAGAAAGTTGGCCAGTCTAAAAAGCAGCTTCAAAGTCCACTTGTCGAGATAGGGCAGGCATGAGGTTGGCTTGCGCCATTCACTTTGCCCATCTGGGCTTCTCCCCTGGACCACAAACTATCACCTGTCCCCTGCCTGGCTCTGCCACCTGCACACATCTGTGCTCCACCCTGCTGCCCAGGGTTCAGAGTTGTTAAGGGTCCCTTTTTATCAAATGTCCAATTGTGTGAGGAAACCACAGTGGTTCCTTTCTCCCCCTCCCCACCTTGTATTATTTATATATTTATGTATGTATTATTAATGGGAATCTACTTTGTTCTCATAATTCAAAATTGTTTTCATGTCTTGGCCCACTGACTACCCTCCAGCCCAATCTCCAGCCCAGAATTTTAATCTAAATATGAAAGCCCACTTCTCCCCATTCTCGCCGACCCCCGCAGGTGGTGGGCGCCTCAGAGACTTGTTTAAACTCTGGAAACTCTTTGAGCCATCCAACTACCTCAGTCCCTGTTCCCCCTCCCCCACCCATGATCCTACTTTGTCCCTCTACCTCTGCCCCATTATGCCTCATGTGTCCTAAATCTCCTCAGGTCACTTTGACATCCCTCTTCAACTTTCCATTAAAGTTGATCTGGTCTGTTGAATTCGTTTTCTGCTCTTTATTTTAACACCCTCATTACTCCATTTTCTATTATTATTATTATACTGTTATTATTTGGGCAGTATTGGAGTTTGAACTCAGGGCCTTGCACCTGCTATGCAAGTACTTTACCACTTGAGCCATACCCTCAGCCCAGCCAGCTTCATTTTGTCTGCAAGGATAAAGGTAACGTTAGCCAGCCACTTTTAGACACCTTGCTCACTCAGACTGCTGCAACATCTAGTCTCTTTGCTGCGTCTCAAAGTAGACCAAACCCTTTTCTGCCTTAGTGCCTTTACATGGAACACCCCTCCTATGTAGAAGCCTCTTTACTGGAATTCCTTTTGCATGGCTCTGTCCTCTTTACTCATATCTCTGCCCAAGTCACTTTCTCACGGTCCTCATCTAAGTCCCTGTGGAAAGTGTTGCTTCTTCTAGCTACCAGGGCCAGCCCCTTTGTTTCTGGTAGAGTCCCAATGTACTCACCAAGTGAGCAGGCGCTCAAGAATGTTGCATGAGCAAAGAATGTCTTCCCATTCTCCTTTGATGAGAGGAGAGTTCTCCTCTGTACATGAAGCTCTAAGGAGACTTGAGGGACGGGAAGCATTGCTTTGTCATTCTCCTTTGTCACTTTCCTGCCAATTTGATTCAAGTTGCAGAGGGGGTGTGTGTTTGTGTGTGTGTGTGTGTGTGCGTGCGCGCAAGCATACGCAAGAGGGAGTAAGCCATATGGAAGAAAAAGGAAAGGAAGGGAAGTAGGGTGGGGGAGAGAAAGGAAGGGAAGGGGAGTCCCTTTCTTGTCCTTACAAGTTAGGCATCTGGAAACTACAGTGTTCATAGCAGATTCTCCTCCCTGCCTGCTCTCAGATTCTCCAACTTTTTAAGGACAGTGTTTTCATCACTGAGGCACTGAGCAAGGAGGCTTGTTCTGTTCCTAGGATCACATAGCCAGGCAGTCCCTAGTAGAGCAAGGAGCCCAACACTCTTTCCAGCAACCCCCAGGCCTCATCCTGGTTCCTGGAAAATCCCAATGCCTCTCCCACCCTCCGCTCCAGACATCGGCTCAGGATCCGTGCTGGCCTGAGGCCCTGCCTGGCTCAGCACTTGATCCAAATGAGCTCTTGGGAGGAGGGGGGGGGGGTTGGCGAGGGCAGACAGAAACTTGCTGGGAATCTCTGGGTTTGCTGAGCCCTCCCTGCCCGCCCCCCACGGGCTGGCTCTGCTCTGTGGGGGGTTCCTTCAAGGTCTCAGAGAGCACTTGGTATCCCAGCAGGAAAGAGTAGGTGGCAGACCATTCCTCTGGTGCCTATTCAGATTCACCTCGGGTTCCTCAAGCAAGGGCAGCGCAGGCAGGACAGTACTCCATGGGACCTAGAAATGGAGATGACCCTAGGCCTTAGCCCTTCCTGTCTAGGTGGTAGGAAGAGATGGCCCTCCCTCCTCCAGCCTAGCTGTGCCAGAGAAACCTGGGAGCAAGCGTTCCCCCACCCCCATCCCAAGTAATGGGAACCAGATGGCAGGATGTTTAGTCAGCGCCTGGGGAGCGGTGAGAACAGGGGAAATGGGTAGGGGGCCAGGATTCCAGAATCCATCCCTGGGCAGGGGGAGGGGCAGAGTGAGGGCTCTCATCCCAGGGTCACCTCAGATGATGACTGGACTAGGCGACTCGGTGATGGGTGTGGAGCCCCATCACCCATTCTGTAAAAAAGGGTCTCCTGGCAAGCCTTGCTGTCTTGGTGACTGACGATGGCACACCTCCCGCCCCATTTGCCTAAGGGCTTCCTTCCTCCAGCTTCAGCAGCGCCCCTCCAGACAAAATGCTGGGTGCGGGCCATCCTATGTCACCCACGGGGTGCACACTCAGCTAGTGGCCTCATCCCTGGCTCCCAAGGCATTTGCTCATTACTCACAAAGTCCCTGTCTCTGGTCCATGGGTGGCACCGTCCCAAATTCAGGCCATAAACCAGAGCTCTGCATGCGGAAGTGGGGAGAGGCGACTGCGGACCCTGTGTGGCTCTTAGCAGGATGGAGCGGGGGCTCCTCAGGGCAGTTACTCCCATGTGCCCTGGCTGCTCCCCACTTGCAAGAATCCTTCCCTACCTTAGCTTGCTCACACTCCCTCAGGACCTCAGGATACCTGAATACCCAAACACCGTGCCTGGCCTCTGCCCCTCACCCACTGCTTCCCCTTCTCCCCTCCACCCAAGCCTGGCCCACAATTAACTCATGGCTTCAGATCGCTTCCAAACATAAGTCAACACTGGACAGGACTGTAGGAAAAGCTTCCTCAATGCTGGCCCCAGGAGCCAAGCCATGTGGTGAGCTCCACGCGGCCGCCAGCCCCAGCTGCCTGCTGCCCCCAGCTCTCATAGATGGATTTGGGGCTGTCGCTGCACAGGCCCTGCTCCAAATGATCTTTTGGGGAGCTGTATAGACATCCCCTTTTCTTTGCCTCTTGCTCTGCTATCTACTCCTTTGTCCCTACCCAGCAGTGTCTTCTCTCAGGCCCAACATCCTTTCTGCCTCGTGCCATCCTGATCTATAGAGACCCCTTTGACCCAGAGTGTTGTGGGAGGTAGCAGGGCACCTGGGGCATAAGGATCTTGGCTAAGGAGTCTGGGGGAAACTTGTAAGATGGCTTCCCTACGTAGTGCCTGGTTCATAGAACTCCCAATCGGGGTGCCACAGAACTTCCAACCCATCCCTCCCCCATTTTGGAGGGAACAAGTGGGAGGGAATGGCAGGCAGAAAGTTTGTAGGAGAAGCAGGAGCCAGTCCCATCCCAAGTCAAGCCTGAGCCCCGGTAGCACTGGATTATAAGGGCAGAGGTCCATGTTCATTCCCCATGCTTTGCCACATGTTCTGTTTCCTCTACTGATATCTATAGAAGAAGCCCATGGGGGTTGGTAGGTTATATAGAAGCCAGACTCACCATTGCCCTGGCACCTGCCCTCTGTTCCTGCGATCTAGGAGGCCCTTGCCCCTCTCCTTTCCCAGCCATGGAGGTTGGAGCTGGCAGTGTGCACTGGGCATCCTGCTCCATGGTGGGCCTCACAGGCCTGCTGTATGTGGAGACAGAAGCCCTATTCATGGGGGCCACTGGGCCTGGGCCAGTGAAGAATCAATGCAGGCCTTACAGGAAAAGCAGGATCACTCAGGTTTGCGAAAGAATGTCTGTCTTTCTCCTCGGGTGGTAGCAGAGTACATTGGGGTGTTGGGACAAGCCCAGAGAGGTGTTTGTTTGGCAGAAGGGATGCTGGGGTGGGCAAGGGCAGCTCCCAGCTACACAGCTAGGGACTGGCACTCAGGAAGCAGGAACAAGACTATTGCGAGCCGTCCCCCATCTCTGTGTGTGTCAGTGTCCCACCCACCGTGGTCATCACTCCACCTCCTATACCTCTTCATGCTCATGGAGGCAATGAAGGGTATGCTGTTCCTCATCTTGGCTCTTTGGATGGGGTGCTGCTCTGAGGGGGCACTGGCAAACCAGGGGCTGAACCTGACAGAGACCACAGCCCCACAGACCCCACTAGATTTGCCTACCCTGCAGCTACCACTCAGCCAGTCCCGGTCCTCCAACGGTGAGTAGCTGGCACCAGCAGAAGAAGAGTGCCTTGTCCGACTACTGTAGTACCCCTTGGGCTGGGGAGGAGGGGAGGAAGCCAATTGCCCTGAGAGTGCCACCTGGGGCACTCAGGCAAAGCCAGGAGAGACCCATGTCCTCAGGAAGGCCCCCTTCTGGAAAGTAAAGGGGACTGCAGATTGGGAAGCCTGGGCCCACTGTGTAAGATGGGACATGGAAGGGGAGGGGCTGCAGAAGGGACCAGGGTTCATTGGACAGGGGATTGAGCTGGCTGCCCCGAAGCCTTCCAGGACAGGGAGAACTGGGGGTGGGAGGGAAGGGGAGCTGAGAATGTAGAGCCTTCGGGGGTGGGGGGAGGGCAGGCAGAGCTTGGCTCAATGGGTTCTGGAACAAGGACTCTGACCTTTGTCTCATAGGCTGGTGGGTTGGTGTTTTGTTTGGTGGTCACACTTCTGCTCCAGGCATATGGCAGGAGGGGTTGGTGTATGGATCTAGAACCCCTCCCCTGAAGACAGAGCAGGGGGCTCCAGGCTGTAGGAGCAGGGGAGGTCCCAGGGATTACCACCTCTCTTTTACTTTTAAGATTGTAATGCAATAGTTTTGCATTTAGTGCCCATTATTATTATTATTATTAAAGTAGTTGTACAAACAGATTTCAACTCCATAAGTCAGGTCATAAATTCAATTATCAATGTTATCCCTTCCATGCATTACCTCTTATTTTTCCCCCTCCCATCCTTACCCTCAAGTTATATAGTTCAATTCGGTCCCTCTTTTTTCCTTTCTTTTTTTGGGGGGGGTTGGTTGTGGGGCTTGAATTGTGGGCTTGAGCACTTTCCCTCAGCTCTTCAGCTCAAGGCAAGCACTCTACCACTTGAGCCACAGTGCCACTTCCAGATTTTTCTGCTTATGTGGTGTTGAGGAATTGAACCCAGAGCCTCATGGATGCAAGGCAAGCACTCTACTACTAAGCCACTTTCCCAGCCTCTGTCCCTCTTTTGAAGTGGCTGTCAACTCCTCAAGCTGGCCTTCAGGTTTGTCTAGCTCCCAACAACCTCTATCTCCCAGCAGGCACTGGGGCAGTCTCTCCCAATAGCCAATAATGCCATCTGGCAGCAACCCCTTCATCTCCCCAAGGCCCATGCAGGGTCCCTGCCTACATGGGGCATAGGATTAGAGGGGTACTCAGAAGAGACACCCCACTCCTCTGTCCTTGACAGGCTATGAGGGGAGTGATGGGAGGAGGAACCCAAGATCCTCTAAGTACATGAGGTCCTCAGCCCTAAGGCTATTACTGAAACTCTCCTGGCTCTGTAGACTAGGCCCAGCCTGTGCTTTGTCCTAACGAAGAGCACAAAAGAGCTTTCTCAATTCTGCCAAGCAGGCAGCACTGCCAGATGAGGCTACCCATTGGGTAAGGCTCTGTGCTCTCTCACTCTCTTGCTCTGCCTCCCTTCTCTTTTTCTCTTTTCTTCCCAGATAACCTCTTTCCCTCTCTTCTCTCCTCACTGTTTCTGGTGTTCCTCAGAAGAGGAGAGATAGCAGAGGTGGTCTGAGCGGAAAGGGAGGGTACAGTGAATACCCCACTCGAGGGAGAGGAGGTGAGGCCCCTCTGCCATGGCTGGGGGGCGTTCCTAGCCACCCTAGCCCATATGGACTCTTTTGCAGGTCAAGTGAAACCCAACCCCAGGAGTGGTGACTCACACAGACATGAGGATGAGCAGCTGTACTGGTGGCAGGCTTGGCCCACACGCAAGGATCCATCTATCTCTGCCCGGAAGACATCCCACAGGACATGGCTGCGGAAGAGGTCTCCCCCAGTGGCCTCAGGGCAGGAGCAGGGGCAAAACAAGGGGCAAAGCACTGAGCAGGGTCACTCCCAGGCCACTTCTGTCCTGGGGGCTAGGGCAGAAAAACCCCAGACTGAGAAGCTCAGGCCCTTGCAGACCAACAGGACTCCGGAGAGGGTATTGGCTACCAAGAAGACTTGGAGCAGGAATACAGGAGGTCAGGAAACCTGGAGAAGAGGTCCGAACACTGAAAGGCTGCCCAAAGGTGAGGACTGGCCTGGTTACATAGCTCCAGGTAATGCCTGCTAGGGGTGATGGGGCCATATAGTAACCATGAGGTGGCCAAGACGTTATCCATCCTCCATCACTCACACTAGTGTCACTAGCTCAAGTCCTGCCCTATTCTCTGTGGCCAAGGGAGAAGAACCCACCAAAGCAATGTCTCCTCCCAGTTTCACTCACCCCTCCCAGCCTCAAGGCCCTGCCCATTGGTTGAGCCCTTGTTGGTGACCAAGCCAAGACTGCCTCACTCTTTCTCCAGGGGCCTTGAACCAGCAGAAGGACTACAGCAGAGGCCAGGGAGGCGGGGGCGGCAGCAGCAGCAGCAGCAGCAGCAGCAGCAGCAGCAATAGCTGCAGAAGCTCCAAAACCACAGGCCATGGGCAAAAGGGGCTAGCAAGCAGGCAAGGGCATGCACCTAGGTTTACAGACCTGCACACCCTGGAGCAGGCCACGCCCTCCTTGCCAGCTTCATGCCTCTTGGCCCAGGCAACTATTGCTTGTGGCAATGTCAAAATGAAGCATGTTCCTGCCTTGAGTGACCCTGGCCTGACCACATTCTACCTGTCAGGTGGGTGGCCCCTGTTTTAGCATTCACCCCTGCAGCAAGGGTGGAAAGGATGTGTGCCTGTGCTCTTCCACTGGCTTCCTCGCTCTCTAGGCACTCCCCAGCCAGTGTGGTTGTCCCACCGCACAGGGCATAGCTCATCCTCCCCATGGGTCTTGGTGAGTACTGAGAAGATGCCCTCACCTGAGACAATCAGAAGCCCTGTCTTCTCCATAAGAGCGGGGAGAGGGGGGAGGTACGGAGTAGCCAAGGGCAGGGGGCTGGGGGGCATAGGACATGGCTGCCTCTCTGTGTACAGAGAATGAAATTGTCAAGATCCCAGCTCACACATTCCTGGGGCTTCCCAACTTGGAGTGGCTGGACCTGAGCAAGAACAGACTGCACACTCGAGGCCTGCACCCCCATGCCTTCAAGGTATGCCACAGTTTCTCCACCTAGTCTCCTGGGTCTGGAGGAGGCCTGGCAGGTCTCAGATGTTTATTACCTGGGTGCTTGTTACTCTGCATTGGGCTGCACAGTGGAAATGCTGGGGGTCAGGCTGGCAGGAGGTACTACAGGAAGCACCTAACATGATAGTTCCTGTGATCTGGGGTGTATGATCTATTTCTGGGACCTTGGAAGCAGCATCAATATGGGAAAACAGGCCACCCCCAACAGGCTTGGTCCCAGTGGGAATGAGGAAGCCACAATATAACCAAATAGAGGTGCCCCTTGGCTAAGATAAGCCCAAAGCCATGTCCAGGAAGGCCTACATCCTTTTTTTTTTTTGTCGGTTGTGGGGTTTGAATTCTGGGCCTGGGCGCTGTCCCTTAGCTCTTCAGCTCAAGGCGAGCACTCTAGCACTTGAGCTACAGTGCCACTTCCAAGGCCTACATCCTGACCAGCAGCATGCCAGCCCCCAGCCAGCTCTTCTCTCCTCTCAGAACCTGATCCGGCTGAAGCGGCTGAACCTGGATGGAAACTTGCTGTCTGTAGTGCCCACCTTGCCTGCCTCCCTGCAGGAGCTCAAACTCAATGACAACCTTTTGCAGAGTCTGCAGCGCAGCAGCTTCCGAGGTACGGGAAAAGGGGCTGGGCCTGGGAAGCTGGGAAGCCAAGTAAGGGTGGAGATGAGGGAGTACCATGGTTGGTCCACTCACTGAACCCCTTTCTGGCCTACAGGACTCAGCCAACTGTTGACACTGGAAGTGGAAGGGAACCATTTGCATGATGGGGACATCTCCTCATTGGCCTTCCAGCCCCTCCATAGCCTGCTCTACCTGAGGATGGACCGGAACAGGCTGAGGACCATCCCACCTGGCTTACCAGCATCCCTACAGGTAAGATAGGAGACCCTAGGATGAGAGTGAGGGTGATGTTATTACAGTTAAATCACCAGAGTAAACCATCAGGGGATTTCTATAATGGAAGTCACCAGGCTTCAGAGACTGTGCTTGAGCTAACTTTCTCAAAGCCCAGACTTGGGCCTCCTGGACTCTGGATCCATTGGGTGTTCCTGAGTAAGGTCCATATCCTCTTGGGGTCACCAGTCCCCTGAAAGTCCATTCCCCTTGGTGGTACTCTCTAGAGATGGGTCTTAAAGGTCTCTGAGGAGCCATGGCCTAATAGAAAGATGTTCCTGGAATTCTTTGCACATAAAACCATGAATCTGAATATCATAGAGATGATGATGTATGACTTCCAGACAGGGCTGGATAAAAGGGGGACAGCCAGAGCCAGGTTCTGGCTTGACTGACAAAAAGTGGCAGGTGGACCCTCATCATGGCCCTTGGCCCTAGGAGCTGCACCTGGGTACCAACCTCATCGAGGAGGTGACTGAGCATGTGCTGAGTGGCAGCCACAACCTCAGTTCCCTTGTACTCAGCAATAACCAGCTCCAGGAGGACCGGATAGCACCCCATGCTTGGATTGATCTCCCGTGAGTATCTGCCTGGGTCAGGCACATGGAGGCCAGAGAGGGAGGAAGAGTCTCCTAAAACCCAGACAGCCGGCAAGTCAGAAAAGAGGGTGGTAAGCACCGTGAAGGCCATGTTAGCTGCAGAAGGCCTGGGCACAGGAGGAAGACTTATTGCTCCCTTCAACACCCATGCCCATGCCTGTGCTTGCCCTCCCAGAACCTAAGAAGTATACAAAGGTGGGAGACAGTGGTGGCATGCAGAGCTGGTCCTGACCTGAGGGCAGCTATGAGGCAACAGGGGCAAAAAGGGATGCAGAAGGGAGCAAGTAGGGCAAAGAGAGTCATGTGCTGCCCAGGGGCTGCCTTCACTAAACACTGCAAACTGGGTGGCTTCAAACCATAGAAGAGGATTCTGTCCCAATTTTGGAGGCCAGACAAA
>NW_012267425.1:1711972-1733147 GCF_000151885.1 Dipodomys ordii | reverse complement strand
ATAGTGAGAAGTACGAAATAGGGTCTAAGTTGGATAAAGCAGATCACTGGAGGGGGCAGGTTGGGGTCTATATCTTGTCCTGGCCTCTTCCTGTATTTCTTTTGCTCTGTTTCCTCTGTTCTGTGATGTGAGCTGCTCTACCACACTCTCATGCAAACCTCTGACACCACAAGCTAAAGAAATCTTTCCTCCATTTAAATTGTTTATATCAGGCAGTCTGTCATCACAATGAGAACGCTAACTCACATACTTGGTTTGTGGCTGCATCAAGCCAATGTCTGCTTCTGTCTGTACATAGGCTCATTGCCTGTGACTGTCTGTCTTCTCTCTCATCTGTCTGCTCTATATGCACCTGTCATTGTATTTAAGGCCAGTCTAGATAATCTAGCATAACCTCATCTCCACATCCCTCCATTCACTACATCTCCAAAGAGCCTCTTTTATTTTTGCCAAATAAGGTCACATTCAAAGGGCCTGGGGACTAGGATAAGAGTTCATTTTGGAGAGCTGCCATGTAGTCTGTGATACCAGCTACCAGAGGGACCTTCTGGAAGTTCAAAGGTACCTACTACCACCCAGGGCCTCTTCACTACAGGAGAGCACTCTAGGCCTTTGCCTCGTGTGCCAATCTTGGTGAAATCACCCTATTGACTGGCCAGTCTTGAACCTCATCACTCTGCCTATCATGGTAGAGGCCTTAGGTAGCCCTCCCAAAGATGATGATCTTCCAGTTCAGCATCTAGGCCTGGCAGAGGGGTTTCTGCCCCCACATCTTCCCTTGCTCTATATGTAGATATACCTTTAGGGCGGAATTGTTAACCCCACTACCAGAAAGGTCTAGGATGACTTCCCATTCTAGTTTAGACAACTAGGTGAGGGGTGTTGGCATTTACAGACTGTGCACAGTGAAAAGAAGCTACCTGGGTTAGGAACCGAGACCACATTTGGGGAACAGTTTGGAAGGCCAAAGGGAGGCTGGGTGCCAGGTAAGAGGCTAAGGAGGATCTGTTGACCACCAAGACAGGGTGGGGCTAGAGTGGAGAGTGGAGGCAGGGTCTACAGACAGTCCCACCCTTCATTCCCTGGACCAGAGCCTCCAGCCCTGCATTCTCTTGTTCCAGGAAAAAGTTACCAGGACGTTTGGGTTTAATTATTCCTTTTTCCTCCCCCTCCCCTCTCGCCAAGGGGGCAAAGGAAAGCAGACAGCAGCCTGGGAGGGGCCACCCAGCCACGTTCCACTCCGCCGCCTGCCGCCGCCACTGCGGGGCCTGGGCAGGGGGCTGGCCGCCAGTCAAGCCCAGGCAGCTCAGCTCCTGCCTCTCCTGACTCCAGGCCTGCTTGCCTTGTCTCCTCTCTGCTGATGGAAGGGGAGGAGCTACAGCCCACAGGGGCAGGAGGCAGAGCTGCCCAAATGGCTAATTCCCTACTGGAGCTGGGGTGAGGGAGGATCACTGAAAGAAGCCACTTTCCCTGCTCTGAAACATTCTAGAAGCATTGCCACCCTCTGCTCTTGCAGAGCAGCAGGGACCAGGGCTCACTGGCTGCTGGAGGCAGAGCGTCTAGGATCCACCATGGACCAACGCATGGTAGCTTGGTGAGAAGTGAGGGTGGTGACCTGGTTTTCCCTATCAGCCCTGATCTGTCCCTCTGGAGCATGGACACTAAGGGCTGAGAGCCCAGGCATCTCTCTGCCCGTCTGATTCCTGAATGGCTGCTGAAAAGGCTAGCTGAGGCAGGGGGAGGAGAAGGGGAGTGAGAGAGGGCTGAGGGGCCATAGCCCAATGGTGGATCACATACCTACCCTTCTCTAGGGCCTGGGGTCCATCCCCGACTTGGCAAAGGCAGCAATGAAAGGGAAGATTGACAGAGATACAAGGAGAAGGCTCTGAGGCTTTGGACAGGCAGGGAGGAGATAGATTTTAGGTACCTCCCTGTGTCAGTTGTCAGGCCCAATAGTCCAGGAGGCCTGTGACAAGGAACAGAGGGAAGGCAAGAAGTGAGAGAAAGGTCTGCTACCTCTATACTGAGGGTTAGTGTAGCTGGCCCCAAAGGCAGCAAGGAAGGCTTCATCTAAGCTCCCCAATTGCAGGCCAGAGGGGGACACAGAAGCCACCCAGGGCGTAGCCTGACTCAGGAGTCCTATAAATCCCTGCTACCTAGGGTGAAGTGGAGACGGGCCCATCACCCCAGTTCAGAGTTCCAGCCTCTGGAGCTCCACTGAAGTCAGGAGTGAGTGGGACTCTCAAGCCACCAGCTCCCTCCTCACCTGTGTCGTCCACCCCATAGGAAGCTGAAGACCCTCGATCTGTCTCATAACCTGCTGGTGCATGTGCCTTCCTTCCTGCCACGAGGCCTAAGACACCTGATTCTGCATCACAATCTCATTGAACGCATCCCTGGCTATGTATTTGCCCACATGAAGCCAGGCCTGGAGTTCCTACACCTGTCCCACAACAGGCTGCGCAGTGATGGTATCCACAGAGTGTCCTTCTTGGGCTTGCATGCCTCCCTGGCAGAGCTGCTGCTGGATCACAACCAGCTGCAGGCCATTCCACGAGGCCTCCTGGAGCTTAAGGGTCTGCAGGTGCTGCGCCTGAGCAACAATAAGATCAGGTAGGGCCACCTATCTGCGCCCATGTCCAACCCCAGCCAGGCACCGGCTAGGGCAGAATCCTCACCCACAGGTCACAGAAGCCTGAGAGAGGATGGAAGGGGGGGGGGAGATCGTTTCCTCTACCCCCAACCCATGCATCCATCCATCTTGATTGTCATGATAAGAGGCTGTGCTGTGTAAATGGCTGGCAGACCCAGACAGCCAAGATAGGACTTTGGACAGATTAGTCTGTCCAGGGCGTAGGCTAAGGGAAGGCAGAGTGGCAAGGACTGGGGCTAGGAGCCTCGTGCTGAGTGGTCAGTTGAGAGTGAGCTGGGATTCTGCCTGATCCTCCCCCCAACTTCAGATCTCTGTGTCTCCCCTCTAACTATTCCACTCACTGTGAGGTTCTATTTTTGCATGATGCTTGCCTCTCTTTTTCTGGGCCCTTCAATCTTCTTCTCACAGACACGTGCCTCTGAATTCCATCTGTGACACACGTGTGACCCAGGACTCCAAACTTATAGCCACACACCTGGAGAACAACCTCATTGACCGGCGCCGCATCCCACCCACTGCCTTCTCCTGTATCCGAGCCTACCACAGTGTGATCATCCAACCCCAGCAGGGAGAAGAGGACTCCTAGCCCTTCCCCACCCACCTTCCCAAACATGTGCACTGCTCATTGGAGGGCAGCACCCCAAACCCAGCTCCACTTGATCTTTGCACCATTGGATAAAGACTTAGAAGCTCCCATTGCTTTGGTTATGCCCACTTTTTATGACTGATGGAGGCTGTTTCAGTTAGCAAATAACCCAACAGAGGGCAAAGGATGAAGAGGGACTTGACTGAATTAAATGCATCTCCTTCAGTCCTGTGTTGGGAATCCCTCCTTTCTTCTCTACTAGATTTAGCACACGCACTGCATCTCTTTGTCCATGAGTTTCTGGGGCCCGACCTTAGACAGTGCTTCACCAGAGGCTTGATTCCCATAGCTCCTTGGAGAGCCTCCCCACACCCTACCCTCACGAGGATCCTCCTTTGCTTCAGGAACCATCTGCAGCTGAGCTCTCTCATGCAGGAAGTGCCTGTGTCTTAGACCTGGACCCACCAAGGTAGGTTTAGCTATCTGGTGCAGGCTGGTTATGGAGGCCATATGCCACACTTACCTTTTGTCCTAAAGCTATAGGAGCTAGTGACTACTGCATGATAGCACCTCGGAGGGAACACACTTTTGCTTCTCATCTCAATCTAGGTTCCAGGATCCCCATCCTGGTCCCTCCCTAATGTACACCCAGTCCTGGGCAGCTTTCTAGGTCCCTAGGGCCTCACCTGCATCTCACAGATGGGAGACTAAGGTATAGGTAGGTAAATGAACTTGCCCAAAGACATAGGGCCCACTCACTGTGCAATCAGGTCATGACCCCATGGCAACCTGGTACCGCAGGAAGGGTAGTAGTATCTAGTCAACAATGATTAAGAACTGAGTTCCTTAGTCTGGGCAAAGCCAGGCCTGGACTTGGCAGTTTCCCTGCCTGTGAAGAGACCACAGGGAAAGGGTCAGGGTCCCTGGGTCAGCCTCCACCGGTCACAGTGCCATGGGAACAGGTAACAGGCAGGCAGGGTTGCAACAGGAGAGGGGCAGCACTGCTGCTTTCATGGATGTGGAAGGTTGGAGGACCCAAAGATGCCCACAGACACCTCCCTACCACCAATTCCAACTGGGCTCTGAGCCTGGGAACTCCATCTTGTCTTGGCCCCATTCGTCAGCTGAATCCTTCCCCCTCCTCCCCCACTCCCACATTCTCAGCAGAAAAAAAGGGCCAGAGTTGGAGGGGTGCAGAGAGAGGCCTGGGAAGCTAAGCTGGTGGAGTGTTTGCTTTGGATTCATCCCTGCATTCCTTCTCCTCCCGGGTCTGGGCCCACAGATATGGCACTTCCTGTTTGGGCTGGGTCAGAGGTCATCAGCCCTGGAGGCGCTGGCCCTGCTTTCTCAGCTCTCTGAGAACCCACCCTCCCCAGCTTGGCCACCCCAGCCCCTGCCCTTCCTGCTCTGGCCTCTTGGTCCTCCAGCCCCCACCCATTTTGCAGTCAGTTCAGGCCTGGGAGGGCAGGCAACTCCAACATTCTTTTCTCCTCATTTTTACCTCTGCTGTGCAGATGAGACAAAGAGGCCCACAGTCCCAGGCCCTTCTTAGACCTGTGGGGGGGGGAAGGAGAGGAGAGATGGTCCCCATGTGAAGATGGATGGGGAAAGAGGGTTGGCATTCCATTGGTGATGCCTAGGTTCATTTCACTTCTTAGGAAGCAGCTGGGGCCGCTAAAGAGTAGCAAAGTCTCCCTCCATGACCTTCCCTACTCTGAAGAAGGAGACTAGCCCTGGGCATTTTATCAGGTGCTTGCGTTCACCACCTGGACTTGGGAAAAGCTAGCCCCATGACCAGCTGGAAATTAGTCTGGTCCTCAGTTGGGACAAAGGGACCTGGTCTTTATGTATAAGCCATCATTCACTAGAGCTGCTCAGCACACCGGCATGATTGAGGTGGGGACACCTACTCTCTGTAGCTCTGGCTCTTTTCCAATGCCCCAAGAGAGCCAGAGCTGAGCACTGGGGCTGGGGGCAACATCTGGTATCCAGGAATTTCCACGATGTGATGATATAGAAGGGTGAGAGTTTGGACTGGTAGCACTTGGACACCCCCAGCCAGAGCCCAACCTAGGGAGTAAATTCAAAACATGGAAGCCTGGTGGCAGGACCATGCCACCTCCTGCCCATTCCCATGCTCCCACTGTCTACCAGTTCCTTAGGCCCACACATGACATCCTCATGGCATGGTTAGTACACTCCTCTTCAGGCAGGTGCTGACTGTCTAAAGGCACAGTATGTAGGTAGCCCAGTTAGTCAGTCTAAGGTGCTAATCCTCTAATGTGACATAGTGCTACTAAGGGGTCATACGATGAGAAGGGAAACGCTCACTGGGCCCCAGATTGAGACTGGGGTACAGAGATAAAGGCTTGGGACAGTGGGGACAAGGAGGGTTACGTATAAAGCCAATAAGCTTAAGTGGAAAATGGAAGGGAGGAGCCATGTGCTTATTGGGGCTGGGCCTGTGACTCCTGCCAGGGACCTCATCAGTGGGAACTTACAAGTCTGCTCCGCTCGTCCCAGTCCAAGTCCCATCAACCTCCAAATTCTTCTCCAATCTTCCAGCCTCCCTGCCCAACTTGTCTACATCCTGTTCCAAGCTTCCCACCCCAGTGCTGGGTAAGCCTTTCTCAAGACTCCTCCTCCAGAAGCAGACTCCAGAAGGAATGGTTAAGGTGCTGTGCCCAGCCCCCACTCCCGCTGCCACTGAAATGACCACATGGGGACAACCTGGAGACCCCAAGTTGCACAGTCCTCAGGTCAGGTGCTGCTCTCTACAAGGCACCTTCAGGTTGGAGTCTGACCACAGGGAAGGCCCTGGCCAGACCCTCCCTGGCCCCACTTAAAGCCTCTGAGTTCTACAGGCTGCAGGCAGAGCCAAGGCAGCATGCTTGGGTCCTTCCTTGTGCCAGGAGAGAGTCCACTGTCCTAGGTGCTTCGTCCACTCCCTCTAGCTGCTCTGCTCGGCAGATCATCCACAGGGTCACAGCATAGCCAAATCCACTTTTCCTCCTCTGGCCACGGCTCAGGCCATGCCTCTAAAGATAGCTAGACACAGGCTGGGCCTTCAAGGAGCCCCCTTTGGGCCCTGAAATTACAGCCCTGGTGGCCTGGAGGGGGGTGATGCTATGTGATTATGTCCTCAGGGGAAGGTCAAAAAAAGCTCCTGGCATGCACAGTGCCAACTTTCGCCAGCCACGCCTCTGCGATCAGCACTGGGAAGCTTCCAGACAGTGGAGGCTTGGCTTACTAGTACCGCCTCAGATGCTACCTCTTGAGCAATTTGGCTCAAACCATGTCCCTAACTGTCATACTCCCTGCACCCAAAGGGTCTCCGGGAGCATCCATTCTCTGCCACCTTATACCACCTGCTCTCATGCTGGTGGTACTGGTGGTGGTGTGGAACAACCCTTTGGATCTGTGGGTCTGCTGCTCACCTGCCCCTACTCAGCTGCTGAGACTGTAGGCATTGATGGGCTGGAGGGGGCAAAGAGGTCCTAGCAAGGTTGTGGATTTGGGAAGCAATGCTGAGCAGGCTTGCTTGCTCAAGAAATACCCCTGATATACCTGTGATGTGTTCCTGTCTAGGCCTCCTCCCACCCATCCCCACCCCTCACCCCCATTTCCTAGGTCATCTTCTGGCTTCTTCAGGCATGTCCTGGCTCATGGTCCCACAGCATGGACCCTCTCCAGGGACAGATCTCCTACCTGTCTCATGCCCTCCCAGTAGCTCGCCACTGCTTCCCAGGTCTCTCCTCTGCTTCCCAGGTCTCTCCTCTGCAGGAAGACAGCCATTGGCCTTTCCTTTTCCACAGGCAGGACAGCAGGTAGATGGGTGGAGCTCCAGGTGGCAGCTTTCTCAGCAGCTGCCACCCCTGTGGAGGGTTTTCTACCAGCCTCTGGAAGCTCTACCCACAGAGCACCTGCCAGTCTCCCCACCCTGCCCTCCAGGGACTCACTGTAATGGCCAATGTCTCATGCCCAAAGGAGACCAGAGGCCTGCCCTTTGAGTGCCCCTACTTCTTTCCCGAGCCTCCCCATTCTAGCTAAGGCACAAACAGCTGCAAGCCAGCTGTGAGGGGGATGTGCTGCAGCTGACGCCCGCTCCTTCAGACACAGGCCAAGGAGGTAGAGGCTGGCTGAGACGCTCCTGCTCAGGGAGAGGCAGCCTCCCTTCCTCTCAGTCCTTTTCCTCTTTGGCCCCCTCCTTCCTTCTTGCTCTTTTCTCTTCTTCCTCTTCTCTCTTCCTCCCTTCTTCCCTCCTCCTCTCAAGCAGAGGACTCTGCCCTGCCCTCCATCAGCACCTACCAAATACTCTTCCCTAGACTGCCTGGTGAGGGCCAAGGCTGCTTAGAGAAGGAGGCCAGGATATAGCCTAGCCTGGCCCATGCAAGACCCCTTTCCCCAGCAGCAGAGCTGGCTGCCCACTCCATGAGTCTGAGGAGCTAGACTCTTTCTCAAGTGAAGAGGGCCAAGAAGCAAGAGAAGGGGCTTTCCCAGGCTGAAAGGCAGGTGAGGCGAGTGGGCTGGTGACAGCAGCAAGGCCTTACCCCACCTCTAGCCCTCTGGGGAGGCATACAACGGAAGGCTTTGGACGCCTGTCTCGTGATGGTGTAGAGTCACACATGGGCTGGGCTCTGAACTCAGTCTGTCACTGGTCCCTGGGGCACTGAGACAGCTGTGCATTTGACTCCTCCTCAGGAATCCTAGGGGCCTCAGGAAATTCCTGCTCTTCCTTCCTGCCTTACCCCCACACACCCGTTTTCTTCACTCCCCACCTCCTCCCAGCTGCGGGGAGGACAGAGGGCAGTAGGCCGCCTGCTCCTTCTCTGCTGGCTGGAAAGATGGCTTGTGCCCAGCCATGCTTCAGCTAGGATCCAATTTATCCTTGTACTCTAGACATGTGGGACCTGAGGAAGAGAGAAGAAGAGGAAAGGAGGAAGGGCAAGCCCGAGGACTGAGGTGCTGCCTGATGGTTCTGGGAATGAGCCCCAAATTAGAGGGCCAGGCCGAGTGACTCAGTGGGCCCTGGGCTGGGCAAGCACTTATAGCTTATTGCAGACTACAAACCACAGACACAAGAACCTTCCAGGCAGGCACAAAAACCATATTTATACAAATACTGCCCCAGATGTATCCCCAACTTCAATGTGTATACTGGGCTCCCCTCCCCATCCCCTGGTCTCCATGCCAGGTCTTGCTACATCACTACTCCAAGACCCTGCCAGAAACACCCAAGACCAAGACCTGAGGGTGAGATCTGTCCTGGAGAAGGACTGGCTACTGCTTACCTGTAGGATGTCTTCATGCTGCTGTTCCCCAACCCGCTTGCCTATTGGTCTGTTCATGCCACCTCCAGGAAGTCTTTCTGAGCCTCTGGTGCTATGTGTGGCCCTAGGGAGGCCAGAAACAAGAGAACCACTGTCTTCTCATGGCATTCACAGTCCTGCCCTGGGAGTCCCCAGAGAAGACCATGATGGCTCCCTCCTGGGATCCCCCTATACCCTGAGCACTGTCCTCAGGGCCGTTTCTCCCTGCTAGGGTTCTTGGAGGCCTAAGATCTGTGCAACAGCTCGTGTGTGTGAGGGATGAGGGGACCCATACCTTCAGCTATCACTCCTCCATCCCCCTCCCACCTGTTTTCTCTCTCTATTGATGGGTCTATGCTGATTATTTCAAATAACTAAGACCGGACATCAATGTGGCCTTTTGCTATTGGGTGCTGTCACTAAGCAGAAGGTTCAATACGTGGTTTTAGACCCTTTTCTGCCTCTGCCCTGATGTCTGCTGACACGTTTAGCATGAGTGAGTAGATACCAGGGTCCAAATCCAGTGTGGAACTGGGAGAGAGATTAGACAAGGGCGAGGGGCAGAGTTCGGGTAGCTTGAGGCTCCTTGAGACTCCCTAGCATTGGTGACATTACACTTGTACTCACCACAAATACGTTTGAGCATGTATACAGTGAAAAGTAAAAGCTGAATCTGGAGGTGTAGCTGAGTGCTAGCACACTGGCCTAGAGTCTGCTCCATTCCCAGCACTGTAAAGACAAAGGAAGGGAGGAAGGGAAGGAGAAAAGAAAAAAAAGTGACAGGAATAAGCCAGCAGACAAAAGCCCTGGGTTACTGTATCGTCATCCAATTGCATCGTCTTGACCATGAAAACAAGTGAACTCACGGTTCCCGATCTAGACCCATTTCTCTCTTCTCTGCAGCCAGATACTACAGCTGGGCCCTGCGGTGATCCTGGCTCCAGGTAAAATCTTCCTGAGAGCCTCTTTCTTGATCTGAGGAAGTTCCATTCCAGCCCCTGACTGAGTGACAGGATTCTAATCCCTCACCCCTGTCTCTCTCCAGTGGCCTTCCCTCCAGTCCCGCCCCTGACAGCTTGTCCTTCTTCAAGCAATATTCTTTTTTCTTTCTTTTTTTTTTTGGTCGTGGGGCTTGAACTCTGGGCCTGGGCACTGTCCCTGAGCTCTTCAGCTCAAGGCTAGTGCTCTACCACCTGAGCCACAGTGCCACTTCCAGTTTTCTGAGTAGTTTATTAGAGATAAGAGTCTCACGGTCTTTCCTGCCTGGGCTGGCTTTGAACCGCGATCCTCAGATCTCAGCCTCCTGAGTAGCTAGGATTACAGGCGTGAACTTCCAATGCCTGGCCCAGCAATATTCTTGTTTGCGCTTCCCCCTCCCTTGGCTCCCCACGGTCACTTCGTGCATCTGGGGCTTCACCTTGGTGTCCCAGGGCAGTGGGGGGGGTCCTCACTGGACAGAGAGGAGGTGCCTTGCTATACATGAAGGCTCACTCTGGCCCTCAGGAAGTGGCTGGCTAAGATTTGGCAAGCTGGACCACTTAGTCCCTGAAAGTGACCAGAGGAAATGCTTTGCACTCAGAGAGCGGTTATCATGTCCTAGGGGGCCTGCTGGGATTGAGCAAGGAGAATGACTGTCTGGCTTCCTTTTCTCTGAATCAGCGTTCCCAGTACAGCTTCTCCTGCCTTTCAGCTTCTCTAAAGCCTCTGAGCAGGCAAGCCAGGGAGCTCCCCCACCCCACTCCCTACATCTGCCAGTCCCTCCTGCCAGCCCCAAGCTAGTTCCCTTCCTGCTGTCACCCAGACAGGACCACTGCCTCCTGTTAAAGGAAGAAAGACTGGAGTAGAAGGAAGGCTTTCAGGGAGGCTGGGAGCCTAGATCAAGTCCTTCCAGAAATCCACAACAGCTACCTCTCTAACCCCAGAGAAACCACCTTCTTGTTTCAGCAGGCAGAAGGAAAGTTCTGGGTGGAATTAGGACAGAATTTCAGGAGCCACTCACTGGCCTAGTAATGGGAGGCCATATCCCTCTCCTCTCCCATTTCTGCCCTCTCACTTTCTTCTGCCCAGTGAGTGCCAGCAAGCGCCTCAGTGTCCCCATCTGGACAGTGGAAAGTTTGACTGAGTCAGTGCCTGTCCAGAGACGCCAAGGGTCCGTGTGTGTGTGTGTGTGTGTGTGTGTGTGTGTGTGTGTGTGGTGTCCTCTTGAAATCTGCCTGGGGGGGCGGGGTGAGGGGCGCAAGGGGGAGGGGTAAAGCTAGCCCAGCCAGCTACAAGAAAATTGCTCCCTTTGAAGCTGCCAGGGGGGACGGAAAGCCTGCCCCCTCCCTCTTACCCGCCCTCCCTCCCTTTTGCCTCCCTCCCCGCCCCCTCCCTGCTGTCCCCTCCCTGTCGGCCCGCCCGCCCAGCCTTTAGCCTCCCTCCCACCGCCTCTGTCTCCCTCTCTCCAAGAACTGCCCAGGAGTGAGCTGCTGCTCTCGGTCCACCAGGCCTGATACAGACACTTGGACAGCCTGACATCTTAGCCTACCAACTAGGCAGCCTGCACCTGGCTGCTTCCACGCCCCAGGTAGGCCCCCCACCCCCACCAGCCTCACATATGCCCACCTTCCCTTGGAGACACTGGCCTCCATCTGTGCTCACTCTTCTACTCCTGGCTCCTCTGTCCTGTCCCCCACTCTGCTGCCTCTGCTGCCCTGACCTGTGGCCCCGCTCTCCCCAGTGTCCATGGCTCTGCTGCCCCTTACTACCTTTCCCGCCCCTGCGCACCCCAGAAGCTCCTGGTTCACGCCCCTTCACTGCCACCCTGTGGCCCCCTTGGTCCTTGTCCCATGTCTGTGTCTTCTCCCCACTCTCTTCCAAGCACCTTATCACCTTCCCTTCCCTCTCCCTTCTGAGCCTGCCCAACCACCAAGCTGTATGCACCGCTTGTTCTCTGCCTTGGGATGTGTGTGCAGCAGGGGGGGGGGGATGGGGGGGTTCCTCACTGCCAACTGTCCACCTCTTGCTCTCTGCCTCAGCATGGGCACCCTGCCACCCATCTGGCTGGGTGGCTGGCACCCTAGCTCTGTCAACTGCCTTGTCTGTTCACCAGCAGCCACAAGGAGGACACCCTCCACTTGCTGCCAGCATCACTCTAGGGCTTTGTGCCTGCCAGGGTCACGGAGGCCCTGGGGCACCCGCCGAGCTCAGCACCCAAGTAGTCCCCTGCTGCCCAGGCTATTCCTTGGCATGGGCTGAGAGCCTTGCTTTCCCAGGCACAGCCCAGGCACCCTGCCCAGATATTCCTCGCTTACCACAGACAATGAACTTCCTCTGCTTTCTCCTGGGCGAGGTGTGGGTCCACAGAGCCCTAGCTACAGGGGTCCTAGGTGGGCCTGCCTGGGTGCCTCTGTCCTGTCCCTCTGGAATTAGGACTCCAAATGGGCAGCAGGCAAGTAGGAGAAGAGGAAATCAGGATACTGTGCCATGTTCTCAGAGACAGCCCTGGCTTAGGGCCCTAGAGGGGCCTGCCAAGGGACCCAGAAGAGGGAACAAGAGAGAACAGAGCCATCTGGGTGTCCACCAAGTGCCCAGGGACTCTGCAGGAATGAGAGCACCCTTTGGCTGCTCCATGGGTGTGGCCAGGTGCCCATTTGCCCAGAGCAGGAGGAGCTGTGTCTTCACAGCAGAGCCACAAGTGAGGCAAGCAGGAACGATCTCATTGAGGCCACGGACATTATTCTCCAACAGTCTTCACAGGTAGCCTGCTCTCCTGACTACCCACTAGGAAGTTCAGGTCCTGTTCCTGGGGCTCCTGCCTCTGTGCCTTGTCCTTTCCTGGCCTGCCTGCTCTCTGCCCTGTAGTGGCTGATTTAGATGGACACAAGCAAATAATTATCCTTAAGTACCAGGTAGAGTCCCAGGGGCCTGCATCCAATGGGTACCGGTGAATACCTCTGGGTAACATATACTCAACTGTGTCTCCCACAGCCTGGGAGAGGTGGGAGGGCAGGGATGCCTTTCTGTAGAGTATGCCTGTATATGGTGGCTGTGTGCCAGTGGGAAGCCTTTGAGGGCAGATCTGTGGATGTGTATGGACAGAAAGACACACGGCTGCCTTTAAGCCACTAGGGCTGGGCAGCAAAGGCTGGCTCTGAGTCAGGAAGCAGAGAGGGTTCCTGTGGCCAGTTAGGCAGCTGGGTGTGGCCAGCTAGCCTTCGTGGCCTATGTGCACACTGGTCCAGGGACCCAACTTGGAGGAGGGATTAACTCTGCCATTGCTTCAGCACCATCCTCAGAGCAGGAGCCAGGGCCCACTTTGTGGCTGGGAAGTCTGCAGCAGCTAGGCTCATCCTAGGGGTCCTGGGAGGAGGAGTGCCAGCCCTGAGCATCCTGTGTGTGCAGGCTGACTTGCCAGCACTGCTCCAAGCCAGTCCCTCCTGCAGCACTAGGCTGTGGGATCACGGATGGGAAAGGGCAGGAGGAAAGGGGATACTTCCTCTAGCTACATGCTGGAAGTCACTTACAAGGCCGATGAGTATCTCTTCCAGGGACAGTACCAAGTCCCAAGAAGAGGAATTTGGAATGAGGCCACACTATGCACTTTGCCCCTCTGGAACCTTCCCTAAGGACTTCTGGTTTCTTGGAACTCTGTGTGGGGGTGTAGGGAGGGGATGGGATTCCACTCATCTTCTGGCTTCCTGGGCCCACCCACTCCATAGAGACCATGTAACATTAGTCTGTCCCAGGAATCATGTGTTCTCTGTCCCATGGGATTCTTAGCCTACCTTTTCCATGTGATGCACCTGCTGGAGCCCCACACCTCTGACAACACCACTGATTATTACAAAGTCTTCCCACACCCATCACGACCCCCTCCCGCTCCTCCTCTCTAGTTACTCCCAGCCCTCCTCCGCATTGCCCCGCCCACCTCCCAGGCTGGCCACCGCCCCCACAGTCCTGGCAGCAGGCTGTCCCTGGCAGCCTAGGCTCACACCTCGGAGGGGAGGGGGTGCAGCCCACAGGGACCTCACTCACACCAAGTGGTACAATGTGGCAGAGCTGCCCTCCCCCACCTGGCCACGGGCTGCAGGGTGCAGGGTAGGCACAGGCGCTCTGTAGACAGACCAACCTAGGGTCCTGCAGGCTCTGATGCTGCCTCATCCCTGGCCCACTGGAGCCTGCGTTATCCGCTGACACCTCCCCTCCCCAAGGGCTCTCCTTCATCCTTGGCCTCAGACACTGAGCCAGGGGAGGTCAGGGGCCACAGTATAAGTTGTGACCTATAGAACCTTCAGGGAGTCAGCAGAGGGATAAGTGAGCACCACGGCTAAGAGGAGAGGGCAGCTCAGACTTGCTCCATGCTTAGCTTTTCTCATCTTCTGAAATAACTAGCTTCTTCAGGTTCTCAGGGGAAGGCCGGGGCTTGCTGAGCCACTGCCTCTGGGAAGCGGGAATTTTGTGTTTTGTCCCCCATTTGGAACTGACAGCTTCCTTGGATATTTCTGTGACTCTAGGTGCAACCTCAGCCTTTCCCCATTTGTTTTCTTGCCGTATGCCTTCTTGCTCGGAGTCAGAAGAGCCCCAGAAGTGGCCTTCTGTGGGCTTTAGGGGACTCTGACTGCAAGGAGCCCCCACAGTCCTTGGGAGGTTTCAAGGTGGACAGGATCCTAGCCTGGCTGGCTGGCTAAAGAGAGCTAGATCTCACCTCAGCCAGAGCCCTTGAAAGGGAGTAGGAGGAATGTAGGAGAGACGGTAGGAAACCCCATTCCAAGGAAGCAAAGAGGCTCTCTGGTCTTGGGACCTGGTTGCCTGACTGGTCTCCTTCCCTGGCAGTGAGATGACACTGGCAGGTGGGTGGTTACGTGGAATCCCCGCTGTACCATTTCCTCACTGTGTGGCCTTGGGCAGGGGTTTGGGGGCAAACTCTCTGAGCTTCGTTTATCCCTCCAGCACATGTTAAAAGCATAGCTTCCTTCTTATGGTCAACAACGGGAGGGTGGCTAGGTGAAGAAGTCTGTCAAATCCCCGGCCCTGCCATTGGGAGATGCTAGCATCTTCCCTCTTCTCCGAAGAGTCTAACACAAGGCAAGTAGGAGCCTAGATTTCTTCAGTGACCAGGAAGAGGAGAGAGAGCCCTGGCTCAGGTGAAGAAAGACCAGACAGCCTAGAACCTTCAGCCAACCAGCATCATCTTCTGTCTGACTCCAGAAGTGTCTTGGTACATTAGGGCAGGGGATAGAAAGCTTTCCCTTGATGCACCCAGCCATCGTGACAGCTCCCTTGTGCTTGCTCCTTGAAGCCTCTTAAGAGCAACATTTAGGTACAGCCCATCTCCCAAGACTGACTGAGAACATGCCCCAACTCTGTCCAACCACTGCAGCAGTGCCAGGACCATGAAAGGAAACAGCTGCCCTAGCGGTCACCCTTGGGGATCTATCCCATAGCTGCCACGTGAGACAATGGCCATGAGTTCAGTGTGTGGCCCAGATTGCAGATGTGATGGGGCTCAGGGTCATTCCTCCAATCCCCAGCTCCACATGCACATTTACATGGCTGTGCACGCACGCACGCACGCGCACGCACACACACACACAGAGCCTTCGGCAGGGCCTTGGGAAATGCACATTCCTTTGCTCTGGTTAACACTCAAGCAGAGGCTGGAGCCTAGGGGAGATCAGGACGGTCCCAGAGACCAGGCCAGGTGTCAGCCTCTTGGTTGAAGCTGCAGACAGCCTCGGTGTTCAGAGAGGAGGGGAGAAGGTCACCCACACTTGCTCCCTGCCACCCTCTCCCACTCCCCAAATTCCAGAGGCTCAACAGGGCTGTGCAGAGGGCAGCACATTTCTCGGAGATGCCCCAGCTTTAGCTGTACAGTGTGAGCCCAGCGTCTACTCCTTGGCAGCTGCCAGCGACACATCTGCAGGCGAATGCCTAAGGCCTGCCAGACCTCCAGTCTTGCTCCTGCCACCCTTGGCCTTGCCTGAATGCCTGGCACAGCCCCTCCATGTTTTCAGAGGCTGCCAGCGTGTCTTGTTGAGCTGTGACTTGGAGCAATGCTGCATAGAGGACTGCGCTGGCTTTCAGAGGGGCAGACAAGGAGGGCCCTATTGAGATGGTGGCAAAGGCTCCAGGAAGCCCAGCCTCTTCCCTTGCTGCCATCTGCGGTCGCCAAGCTGAGGCTCACCACGATGACCACTTCTTTCCTTTGCTCTGAGGAGGTGGCATCCAGCAGACTTAGCTGGCTTTGATGGAGCTTAAGGAAACCTCCATGAGGGTCGATGAAGGGAAACTGAGGCCCAGAGGCCCCATGGGTGGTGGGGAGGTTGGGAGGGGAGGGACTTCATGTAGGTCTCACAGTGTCTGCCCATGGGTTGCTTCCTGTGTGAGGAGACCAAGGATGATCTGCAACACCCTGACGTTTACCACCACCAGACAAGGGAGATTCTTCCCCCAGCTGTCCTCATTACCCAGTTGTGAGCCCAGGGCCTCCTACTAGACAGCCCTACCTACAACCCAAGGGTAGCTGAATGAGCCGAGTGACTGGGGGTGACGGGAGAAATCAGTTCTTCTCTCTAGGCCTCAGTTTTCTCATCTATGAAGTGGGACTACAGATGCCAGTGTCAGGAAAACATTCTTTCTGGGGTCTCGGCTATGTGAGATCCCTTGCCGCATCCTGTAGGCTTTGTGTTGCTGAGAGCAGGAGAGGGCTGTGCCAAGAAGCTCACTTCGCCCCCAGCAGTTCAGTCATGAGTCCTACAACAGCTGCCAAACCTTGTCCTGCTTCCATCATGGGGCCCTGGTTTGCGGGCCTCTCAGCCCTCAGTCTCTAAACCCTCAGGATGAGCCCAAGTCGGAACCAACAGGCAGAGTGCTGGACTCTTGTCTGTGCCCCTCTCTCAGCCCCTTGGGAGCCCCTTCACTTACTATGACGTCAGGCAAGTCTGCTCGGAGCTGGTGAACTTCCTCTAGGGACCCCATTGTCCCAAGGCTGTACCAGGGCCTGGATATCCTCTCCCCTGGAGGAGGGAGTCCTCGCCCAAGCAGATGGCCCAGTTTCCTGGAAGTGCCTGTGGAGGAGCTTCATCTCTCTCATGTGTGGAAAGCCACGTGTGGCCTTTGAGGCGATTCCTTGATGGGGACAGAAATGTCCTGTGGAGGGCTGGGAAGGTGGCTCAGTGGTAGAGCACTTGTCTTGCATGCATGAGGCCCTGGGTTCGATTCCTCAGCACCACATAAGCAAAAAGAAAAAAGCCAGAAGTGGCGCTGTGGCTCAAGTGGTAGAGCGCTAGCCTTGAGCTGAAGAGCTGAGGGACAGCGCCCAGGCCCAGAGTTCAGGCCCCACAACCGGACCCCCCCCCAAAAAAAAGAAGTGTCCTGTGGAGACCTCAGCCCCCAGATCTGGAGGCTCCAGGTTGGCTATGGGTAGATGGTCCTCGGCCCCTACCTTCCCCACTGCATTGGGCTTCCCCATCCTCAGCCAGCCAGGTAGACTTGGGTCCCAGGCCCCACCCAGGAGGCGGGTGGTTGGGCAGCTGTGCCAGTCCTGACTCATCCTCCTGTGAGGTAGCAGCTTGAGCTTCAGCTTCAGCCAGGGCAGCCGTGGAGGCAGCTCCTGCCTGGCTTCCATTCCAACTGCTGTGCTGCCTTCGGCCTCCTCTTCCTGCTCTCCCACTGCTCCTGCTTCTCTTGCAACTCCTCGGGTGCACACCTGCACCTGGACAAGGGCCCTGCCTGTGGAAGCAGGCACAGGAGGCCTTGCCCAACCTGGCCCTGCCCTGAGGCTGTAAACCAAGGAGAAGAAGGGGGAACACACCACTTAGGTAGGCGAGTTCGGGTCTTTCTACCCACTCTGGGGCCAATACTTCTGGTGGGGTCCCCTGGGTCCTGCCAGGCCACCTGGGCCTGGCAAGTCTTCCGATGTGGCCATACATAGCATCGCAAGGGTCCTTTCAAAGGAGTGAAGGAGTGAGAGAGGTGGAGCACCTCTCAGTAGGGGACTTTCTCTGACCTCAGGAGTCTGTACCAGGCCCATATGTATATGCGAGAGGGAAACGGAACTAAGTGTTGGGCTCAGCCCCTCGCATTGCTATAGGATCTTAGGGCCCAAGGAAGCTACTTGTTGGAGGCAGCTGCCACTCTCATCTGCACACAAGCTCTTCCATCCAGGGAATGGGTGGGAGCCAGGTCAGGCCCCATGAGCCACTCAGGGGGACATATGCTGGGGATATTCTCTGCAGCACCCAGGCAGCAGCACGAGCCAGTTTTCTCTCAGGATGGACAGCAACTGGTGGTGCAATGCTTGTGTCCAGATTCAAGCAAGCCTGGGGGTGGCTAGCTCCCTGCAGGTACCAAGGACTCCAAAGCCACAGCTCCTTTGTCCCCTGGGCCTGCCCAGGAAGGCCACTCCCTACAACCTCCTCTATCTTTGCCTTCAATGCTGAGACTCCAGGGGACTCACATGGAGCCCACCCCTTGCCAAACTCTGCCTGCCAGGATGAAGTACAAATGAAAGCTTCTTTGTAGTGGGCTACTTTGAATCTCCATAGTTCCCTGGTGGCCAGCTAGGTTCCGTGTCCACAGATGCACACAGGCAACCCCAGACATCCATGCCCGAAGGGTAAGCTGACTTGACATGGTTTTGTCCGCTCAACAGATGGGGAGAATGAGGCCAGAACAAAACTCGAACCTGTGCCAGGGAGTGAGGATGGTTGGAAAGGAAGAAGGTCTGGCCCTGCCTGATATGTTCTAGGTGTCTGGGCAGACTAAGCCCTGGACAGGGTCAGTGTCTGCTGGAGAAGAAAGAAGCAGGCAGATGCTGGGGCAGGCTCAGGCAGAGCAGCATCTCCTCGGCCCCTTCCCAGCTGCCTCAGCCCTGGGAGCTTGCAGACAAGCCTGACCCTGCCCTGCTACCCTGGTGGCAGCCTGTTCTCCTTGGGAGCTTCTCCAGGGTCATGGGCCCAAAGGAAGGTCAGGGGCAGATCTGGAGTTCTTGTGTGCTGAGGTCCAGCGGAATGGAGGGAGGGCGAGAGGGTGAGGGGGAGAGGGAGGGGAGGACAGTGGCCTGTCCCCCTCGCCTCTGCAACCTCATAGGATGCCTCTCTTTCTCCAGCAGGCCTTGTGCGCCTTGACCTCGGGGCCCTTCTCAAAAAAATGTGGACCTGGGGGAGGGGCTCCGGCAGGGAAGGAAATGACTCATGGCCACCTAATTAAACTAATTGCATCACAATTACCCTGAGCCTGAAGCTCTGGAGGGATAAGCTGGGTGGCCTGAAGGGGCTAATGGCTGGATTTTCCCTCTACCCCTCCACTTGGCCTCACTGACACCATCCACCCACCCGAAATGCGAAATAGGATCTGGTTAACTCAGGGGCAGGGAGGGAGGCTCACAGCTAATTGGAAAGACATTTCGTTGCCTATGAAACCAAGTCCCACCTCTTGCCCATCACTCCTCCCTCTGCTACCTCGCACCTACCAGGGTGCGAGGAATGCGGGAGCCGGTGCCAAGGCACATATACACAAGTGTGCGTGTGCACATACCACCAGCAACCATTGATGGTGGGGAGACTGGCAGAAAAGGGGGTGCTCTTGCTGACTCGTGACCCTCTCTTCAACTTTGGCTCCCAGGGACAACCACCATGCGACCCCTGTGGCTCCTCGTGTCTCTGCTGGCCCTGAGCCAGGCTCTGCCCTTTGAGCAAAAGGGCTTCTGGGACTTCACCCTGGATGATGGGCTGCTCATGATGAATGATGAGGAGGCTTCAGGTGCCGACACGACCTCGGGTGTCCCTGATATGGACGCCGTCACACCCACCTTCAGCGCCATGTGTCCTTTTGGCTGCCACTGTCACCTGCGGGTTGTTCAGTGTTCTGACTTGGGTCAGTCCCTGGGGAGCTGGGGTGGGAATGTACCAGGAGGCTCGGCCCAGCCTGAGAGCCCCAAGTAAAGGAGAGGGAGAGACAAGATGGATTGTCATGGTGTGTGTGTGTGTGTGTGTGTGTGTGTGTGTGTGTGTATGTGTGTGTGCGAGTGTCTATGTGTTTAGACAAAAACGGGGCCTGCAAGCTCTAGAGCTTTTTCTCATTAGCAGCAGAGTCCTTATGTTTGTGCCAATAATCCTCTCTGTGTGTATGTGTGTGTGTGTGTGTGTGTGTGTGTGTGTGTGTGTGTGTGTCCCTGTGTGCCTGGTGTCTCCATCCCTCCACACCAGACTGGGTGGCCCCATGTTAATGTTGTGGTACTGGCTCCCAGGGCTGAAGACTGTACCCAGGGAAATCTCACCTGACACCACGCTGTTGGACCTGCAGAACAATGACATCTCAGAGCTCCGCAAAGATGATTTCAAAGGCCTCCAGCACCTCTATGTAAGCCTATCTGAGGAACTGGGAGAAGTTGGGAAGTCTGTAGTTTGGGTTTGGGTCCAGATGGGTTTGTGTGCAAATATTTGAGGGGTATGAGAGGACCCCAGGGCTCCATGTAGTACTGAGAGAAGCCCGGAGCTGGCTGTAGGGGGTGCTCACGAGGCTGTAGCTTATGTGTATGAGTATAATAAGTCAAGCACACTTAGGTCAGTTCCTTGTTTGGCTGAAAATTTTTTTTATCTTATTGGTTCCTCCTAGCAACACATAAAGGGCAGATTTCATTGTAAACAATGCACATGTGGGGAAACGGAGTACAAGGAGTGATAGGCTGGGCTGGGCAGTAGTGACATAGCTAGGGCTCAGAGCTTTACATGGTTGCTGGCTTCTTCTGCATTCTGCCTACAAGTACACACTGACCTTGAGGCTGTGCCGGGCTCAAACATCTCTCAAGTGCCATCAACGAGGAGCCCAGGAGGCAGAGGAGGAAGGGAGAGAAGGGTGGACTGGCTGGAGAGTTGGGACATTTACCTCTGTCACCTCTGCCCCTGCCTCAGGCCCTTGTCCTGGTGAACAACAAGATCTCCAAGATCCACGAGAAGGCCTTCAGTCCCCTTCGGAAGCTGCAGAAACTCTACATCTCCAAGAACCACCTGGTGGAGATCCCTCCCAATCTGCCCAGCTCCCTGGTGGAGCTGCGCATACATGACAACCGCATCCGCAAAGTGCCCAAGGGGGTGTTCAGTGGGCTCCGGAACATGAACTGCATTGGTAAGTGCAGACTGAGCCTAGCGCAGAAGTTATTCCATTCCAGCATCGGCTAGGAAAGCAGGGTCCCAAGCAGCCCCAGCAGAGCCCAGTGCACCTCACAGAATGCACCACATGTTTGTTTCAGCGTATGGTAAAGGGATCCTGGAGGGTAGCTTTAAAGGATCTGTTCAAGACTGTCAAAAGCAGTCTGAAAGCCAAGCTCCACTGGCTCACGTCTGTCATCCTAGCTACTCAGGAAGCGGAGATCTGAGGATCGTGATTCAAAGCCAGCCCAGGCAGGAAAGTCCACAAGTCTCTTATCTCCAATAAACCACCAGAAAACCAGAAATGGTGCTGTGGCTCAAGTGGTAGAGTGCTCACTTTGAGCTGAAGAGCTCAGGGACAGCACCCAGGCCCAGAGTTCAAGCCCCATGACTGACAAAAAAAAATAAGGCAATCTGGGCTGGGAAGGTGGCTCAGTGGTAGAGCACTTGCCTTGCATGCTCAAGGCCCTGGGTTCGATTCCTCAGCACCACATAA
>NW_012267425.1:1703675-1709081 GCF_000151885.1 Dipodomys ordii | reverse complement strand
CTCTCTCTCTCTCTCTCTCTCTCTCTGTTACACACAGACACACACACACACCATCTGCCCTGGGCTGGCTCTGCTTTACATCTCCTGCCCAAACAAGTGTGGGGGCAGCTGTCTCCCTGGCCACTCTTCCAAGGTCTTGTCTGCAGCCCTGGAAATCGGAGGCCCAGATCCCTCCATAGATTAGCCAGGGAGGTGACCATGCTCCACTGGCCACAGAGGCAATGGTAAGCCTTCTGTCCTTCCAGGAGGGGTCCAGCTTGTCACCAAAGTCCCGAGCACCAGGTTTCATTGGCCCGACCCCTCTCCCTAAGATGGCCAGGTCTTGCTTCCTCTCCTCCTGATCCCTGCTCTGCTGGGGGTGTGAACAGCCACACCCAGCTGTAAGGGCTGCTTCTGAAGTCGGCTGATTTTCAATTAAAGAAAAAACTGTGCAATCTGGCTCTGTGTGCCACTGGTTGTGGGCTGGCACTGAGGATCAAAAAGAAAGCAGACGCACCCGAACCCACCTCATCTACCACCTAGGCTCTGCTTCTCTAGCCCTTCCCGGAGTGCCTGCGCTTTGTCTTTGTTGTGGTGTCTGCCCTTAGAAGGTACTTCTTCTTACCCTCAAGTCCGGGGCTGGAAAAGGTTCCAAGTGACCAGGCCCAAGACCCAGGATCTGACCACATCCCCATTCTTTGTAGGCACTTCCATTGCTTCAGCCATCCTTAAGCTGGACTCCAGAAACAGACGAGGCCCGAAGGGGCATCTTTCTTCCCCCTCACTCAGAGTGTTTGTCTAGCACCTGCCAGCTGTGGGCACCAGGCTGGACCCCCTCCCATCGGGAAAGAAGCTGCAATGTAGTAGAGCCCTGTATGCTTGTCTTGACAGAACTCAGAATAATTCCAGAGCCTGACTAGTCACGGCTGTGGGCAGTCCCCATGGTAACACTTGAGAAGGGGCAGAGGGAATGAACCTATAGAGCAAGGGCACTGTAAGTGAGGCACCCGCCTATGCCAGCCTGGCTAGGCTTTCCCTGCCCCTGAAGTGCTTCCATAGGGTCCCCCTGGGTGCTGGATCACATCATGGGCCCTGCATGCAATCAAAGCATCCACTTGCACCCAGGGAAGCCTGGACACTAGGGACACAAGGCTTGCTTGGAAGGGGACAGTCCCGAGAGCCATGCCCTCTTGGAGGCAAGCCCATTGGGCTGAGGTGGCCCCTGGCTTGACCTGCAGTTCTCTCTGTCCTACATGAGGAGCCTCCTGGTCAGCTGGAGCTCCCCTGAGCGGCTGCGAGCAAGCAGCAAAAATAGAGCAGACAGGGCCTGCATGGGCAGCAGCCCAGGGGAGGTGGAGCCCAGAGGTGGCTCCTCACACACAGCCCTTACGCCTGGCCTGGCACCCGGGGCACCTATCGTCCCTAGGTTTTTCCTTTTGGGGATGGGAGGCGTCGCTCGGCGTGGTGGCCCAGCGATAGAATGTCACTGGGCAGCATCATAGCACTATTCTGGGGCATGTGTTCCACAGCCTGGCAATCTCTGCTGAGCTGGGCAGGCGCAGGGCAAGGGCACTGGCCAGGGGCCAGGAGTCAGGGCCTCAGTCAAGTCCCTTTGCTGGTGTGAAGAAGGAGCAGCCAGAACCTTTAGTGAATTTCTTTGTGGGTGCAGCTGGGGTGCCAGGTCACATTCTGCAGCTCCAATACAACCCCAGTGGAGATCTGCCTTCTCTTGTCTCCCTCGCGATCTTCCTTTCCTCTGTCTCCCTCTCAGTTCATGACGCTTCCATAAACCCATGCTCTGCCTTTACCAAGTTAGAAACAAGAGCGGCAGTGGTAGTAGGACAAACTCAGGGGACAGGTTCCATGGGCTACACAGGCAGGAAGGAGCCCACATGCAGTGACTACACTGCCCACACTAGAGGTCATGAGCCACCCAAGCAGAAGCCCACAGGATTGTGGGTAATGGTAAAAGGTGGGCTCTGTTTTCAGAGCCAGTGGTCTTCACCAGTGTAAAGATGAATTCCTGAGCCTCACTCTTCTCAATGTGTTGCACATTATTATTATCAGGTCATAATAATATGACTTGGAAATCCCCATGGTGGCATCAGGCCTTCGGGCCCCATATTCACTTTCAGGTGGGCTGAAAACTGAGGTTTGGGGGCTGGGAAGGTGGCTTAGTGATAGAGTGCTTGCCTTGCACGCATGAAGCCCTTGGTGCGATTCCTTAGCACCACATACACAGAAAAAGCTGGATGTGGCTGTGTGGGTCAAGTGGTAGAGTGCTAGCCTTGAAGAAAATGAAGTTCTTGGACAGTGTTCCAGGACTGGAAAATATTGAGGTTTGTTCAGAGGGCTGACCTTTGTCAGGCTGCGGAAGCTGCAGCACACAGGGGTGCTGTGCTCTCAACCACGGAGATGGGCAAGATAGAGCCCAGGGAGGCAAAAGTTTCCACCCAATATTTGCTTCGATTGGAGCTCCTGGGCTTAGGGACAGAGTGGATATGGAGTAGAGGAAAGAAGTAGGTAAGAGGTGTGTGTAGGGTTATGGTATCATGGTGGCCTGATGTACCAAGCAGACACAAGGTAGGAACAGGAGGGGGCCATGAGGCAGGGAGCACCAGACTTTGAAAGGCAGGGGGGCAGGCATGGACTCAGCCCAAAGCTGGGGCAGCTGTCAGAGGACAAGCTGACAATCACACAAATGTACACACACATGGTAATGGGCCTCACAAGAAAGCTCTCCCCCTGGCTGTTCTATGAATAGGGTAGCTGCCAAGGACTGACCTTTGGCGGCATAGGGGTGGGATAAGGAATATTTCTGAGCACTTACTGCAGATCAGGTGCCTTCTGGATATGGTGAGTCCCAGCTGGAGCCTAAGCTAAATCCATTGCTGGGGTTTAGACAAGTCAGAGCTTGTAGGTAGGGCAACTAGCCAGGAATCTGGGGCCAGGGCCTGGATGGAGCAGTACCCCTTGGAGAAACAATCCCTTTCCCTGAAGGATCTGAAGAGGGTCGGGGAACCTCAGAGCCAAGGAAGCAGGGCCACTCTGACAACATGAGGGGGATGCTCTTCGATTGCTGGATCGCTTCCCCTTCTTTGGTCTCCCGGCTCTACCCAATGGGCAAGGACCCTCATATCAGAAAGACACCAGAGGAAGAGGCAAAGACCCTTCTGATCTGGATGTCAGAGCCAGTGCACAATCACCAAGGCAGATGCCTTACTTCTTTCTTCTTCTTCTGGGAAGAGTACAGAGCTCTTGGGGCCCTAAAGAATCTAGGACATGTTGGGTGCTAAAGGACTGTGGTGCATGCTGCACAGGTTAGCCAGAGATGGGAATAGAGCTAGAAACTTAGCTGGTCCCCAAGGCTGGTGCTGCAAAGGAGCAGTGGCATTAAAACAAACAAATACACAAAAACCATGGTACACTAGGTGCTGGTTACTGGCTCACATCTTATAATCCTAGCTACTCAGGAGTCTGCAATCTGAAGATCACCATTCAAAGACAGACCAGACAGGAAGTTTATGAGACTCTGATCTTTAGTTAACCACACAAAAAAGCTGGAAGTGGAGATGTGGCTCAAGTGATAGCCTTGAGCAAGAAAAGCTCAGGAACTGTACTCAGGCCCCGAGTTCAAGTCTTAGGACCACACACAACAAATTCATTGTACACACACACACACACACACACACACACACACACACACATATCATAGTTGACCAAAGCTTTCCAAAATTCCCAGGTATAGAGTCTATTGAGGCCAAGTAGGCTGACAGACCTAAGGTGTGCAGTGGACAAGACTTTGCAGGGTAAAGCTTCTCAGAGACCCACTTGAGACTGGTGTAAGTATCATGGAGCTGTTGTGTTGTGACAAATGGCCACAGATCTAGTGGTTTCAAAGAACAGATATGTATATACATACACATATATATATATATATACATATATGTGTGTGTATACACACACACACACACACACACACACACACACATGCTCTTGTGAGTTTTTTTTTTTTTTGGAGGGTGAGGCAGGGCGGTAGTCCAAAGTGAAGGTGTTAGGTATTCCTTCTGAAGGACTAGGGAAGAATCTGCTTTGTGTTTTTCAGCTTCCGGTGACTCCGGGTTCCTTGGCTGATGGCTGCATCACTGAACCTTTGTTGTCATGTGATTTCTTTCTGTGTGTGAGTGCAAAGTATGTCTGTACCTCTCTCTCGTAAGGAATTTGTCAATATATACAAGGCCTACCTGGATAATCCAGGATAATCTCCCCATTTCAAGATCCTTAACTTAATTACAACTGCAAAGACCCTACTTTCAAATAAGGTCACATTCCAGATCTGAGAATGAGGATCTTTGTGGGCATTTTCAGCCTACTACAGGGCTGCAAGTGTCCATTGACTGGTGGCCCCCAAGACTTGGGGATGGGGCTGTGATGGCAGCCAGAGGTATTGATAGGGAGGAGGGGACAGGGTCTAGCCAGAGGGACAATTTCTTGGCCATGTCACAGAATTGCTGTCAGAGAAGGTTGTGCTAGCCACTTCAAAAATGAAAGGAGGGAAATTGGGCAAGGAGGACGCATAGACTAGAGGCCCATGCAGGAGAGCAGTGCAGTTACAAGCCCATGTGGAGAGGGTCTGATGGCAGAGTGATGGCTGAGGTGTGGGTAGTGAGTGTTGAAGATGTCTGGTGCAGATGTCTACAAAAGGAGCGCAGTGAGTGAGAGGGAAAGCTGGGTATGAGGCCAGGATGGAGGGCAGGGCAAGAATAAGGTTCTCCTTGTTTTGGTTCTTAGGGTGAGACAGACTTGGAGGTTGGCCTTTGCCAACAATGGAGGAATAATGGAGGACCAGAGGTGTACCCTCAAGGTCCCTAAAGACCAGGTGTACTGTCCTGTGCTTCAGGGCACAGTGGGGCTAGAGGACAACCAAGAGGAAAAGAAGACAGTGCAGGGGGCGGGGGGAGGTACAGGGAATCAGGGAGATCCGGGACCACTGGCCAGTCTTGAGTTTCTCTGGGATGGGCTCCCTAAGTATTCCCACTGACAAAGTTCTGTGTAAGAAAGAAATTTCTTTTTTGGGGGGGAGGGGGTTCAGTCGTGGAGCCTGAACCCTGGGCCTGGGCACTATCCCTCAGCTCTTCAGCTCAAGGCTAGTGCTCGACCACTTGAGCCACAGCACCACTTCTGGCTTTTTTTTCTTTTCTTTTCTTCTTTTTTGGGTCTGGTCGTGGGGCCTGAACCCTGGGCCTGGGCGCTGTCCCTCAGCTCTTCAGCTCAAGGCTAGCGCTCTACCACTTGAGCCACAGTGCCACTTCCGGCTTTTCCCTTTTTCCTTATGTGGTGCTGAGGAATTGAACCCAGGGCCTTATGCATGCAAGGCAAGCACTCTACCACTGAGCCACCTTCCCAGTCGTCATTTGGCAACCTTAA
>NW_012267425.1:1700284-1703625 GCF_000151885.1 Dipodomys ordii | reverse complement strand
TGGGCGCTGTCCCTCAGCTCTTCAGCTCAAGGCTAGCGCTCTACCACTTGAGCCACAGTGCCACTTCCGGCTTTTTTCTTTTTGCTTGTGTGGTGGTGAGGAATCGAACCCAGGGCCTCAGGCATGCAAGACAAGTGCTCTACCACTGAGCCACCTTCCCAGCCCCAAGAAGGAAATTTCTAGCAAAGCTCTCCCCACCCTTCTTTATAGATAAAGGAACCAAGATAGGGAACAAGGGCCATTTAGTGACACTGGCAATGTTGATTGAGAACAAATTGACTAGAACCATAAAAAGAAGACCATCCCTGCTCCCGGCCATTAGCTATTTGGGGGTCACAATTCAGTAAGGACTGGGATTTGCACAACACCTTTTTCCCCTGGCTTTCTGACCTTCGCCTTGGGACTCATCATGAAGTTGTGTGGCATGGCAGCACCAAGTAGTGCCTCAGCCCAGAAGAAGAGGCACAGGAGCATCAGCGAATGATTCTTGCTTGGATGTCCAGACCACCCCCCTTGCCCCCAGCCTTCTTCCTCCCTGGCAAGAGACCAGCTGGGCTGATGGTAGGGTACCCTGAGTTACTTCACCTAAGAGGAGGCTCATGCTGATGCCAATTCCCCACATGGGACAACAGCCATCAGTTAAATGAACAGCCCCCAGGGGTGATCAGTATGTTCCCCAGTCTCTGAGAGAAGCTCCCAGGGGAGTCTTTTCACTCTCACAGCCATTTCCCTGCTCAATGCCCCTTTCTCTTCATGGGGCCCCTTTTCTGCGTGTTTTCACCCATTTCTTTTCTTTCTTTCTTTTTTTTTTGTCAGTGGTGGGTCCTGAACTCTGGGCCTGGGCGCTGTCCCTCAGCTCTTCAGCTCAAGGCCAACGCTCTACCACTTGAGCCACAGCACCACTTCCGGCTTTTTCTTCTTATGTGGTGCTGAGGAATTGAACCCAGGGCCTCCAGCATGCAAGGCAAGCGCTCTACACTGAGCCACTTACCTAGCCCCTCTTCTTTCCTCTAGCCTTTCTTTCCTCTTAGAGCTGCCAACATATTTGCTAAGAGGGTGATAAATAACGGAGGAGTTTGCCTATGGGATGCTCCCAAAAGTCCAACAGAGGGGTCACTTCAGCAACTTGTCCCCCTCCCAGCCTGGAAAGACATGACGCAGGGAGCCTGCGGCACAGCGAGAGGCCATGAGGGCTAGGCAGCTCAACTGTAGGAGGGGCGGGAGACCACTGACCCCTGGGAGATGCTCCTGCATTCATAGTACTTCTCATGTGGGGAGTGGGCTGAGCTAGTAGCACCCATTTCCTAACCAGGGGGGAAAAGCCAGCTTCACAACTTGCTCTACTTGGCATAAGGAATATGGAACAATAGAAGAACAACTGGAAGGTGGCAAAGGGGCTGCATAGTGCCTAGAGTGAAGTGTTCACAAAAGCTGGGGGTTGCCTCCATTTTTGTCTGGCCTATTCTGGTCTGTGGGAAAACTCACAGGGTCCCAGTGGTCCCAGACCCTAAGAAGGAAGTCTGCCACACCTACTATGCACATCCCAGGCTCTAGGGTAGCCGAGGTGCTGCAAAGGGCAGAACCAATGACAGCCTGGCTTCCAGCCCCCTGTACTGGTGCCCCTAATGTCCAGCTGGGGCCAATCCCTCGTCTGCTGGATAGCCAGCTCACTAGGCCCCAAAAGAGCCAATGCCCAGGAAAAACTTCTGGCTGCCATGTTGGAAGTTGACGCTGAAGTGGGGGATGGGCAAATGAGTGGGGAGGGGAATACATGGGTGTGTAAAAGTGTGAGTGGTTGAGTGGTGTGAGGCTGTGGGTAACGAGTGGGCAGGTGATTATACAGAAGGAACTGTGAGTGCCTATGTGTGAGTAACTGGGTACGTAAAGAACGTTGGGGGGCTGGGAAGGTGGCTCAGTGGTAGAGCGCTTGCCTTGCATACCTGAGTCCCTGGGTTCGATTCCTCAGCACCACATAAGAAAAAAACCGGAAGTGGCGCTGTGGCTCAAGTGGTAGAGCACTAGCCTTGAGCTGAAGAGCTGAGGGACAGCGCCCAGGCCCAGAGTTCAGGCCCCATGACTGGAGCTAAAAAAAAAAAAAAGGAAAAGAACGTTGGGCACTGGTAGCTCCTGCTTGTGATATCGTACCTCATCAGGAGGCTGAGATCTGAGGATATAGGTTCAAAGCCATCCTGAGGAGGTAAGACTATGAGACTCTCATCCCCAATCTACTATCAAAAAAGCTGGAAGTGGATCTGTGGCTCAAGTAGTAGAATGCTAGCCTTGAGCAAAAAAGCTCAAGGACAGTGTCCAGGCCCTAAATTCAAGCCCCAGGACTGGCACATGTGGACACAGACACACACACACACAGAATTGTTAGCATGGGTGTGAGTGTGAGAACATGGGACTGATTTACCAAGTGCCAGGTAATAAGCATGAGAATGTGTGTAAATGATCTGTGGGTACATGAGTGAGCTACGTATGTGTCGTGAATGAATGTGTGTGAGTGGGCAGAGGAATGTCCTGCTCCAGTAGGTGACGCTCACTCAGGGACTTGAGCCTTCTCATTGGCTCGGGCTTAGTTTCTGGCCCTCCACCACTGGTTCCCAGATAGCAACCAAGGCCTGCTTCTAGGCTCAGAGGCCTCTGTTGCTTCTGGAGCTGGGAATCTTAGGGGCTCTAAAGACGAATGGCAGCAGCAGCCCCCTTTGCGGGCCCAAGGGCACACATTTGGGTATGTTACCCACACTGGTGGATTGATGGGTATCAGCAGCAGGGGTTCTCTGTCCATCTGTCTTCACTTGTGTCATCCGATGTGTGGCTCCTGTGTAGATGCATTGAGCTGTCTATCAGTGCGTGATTTTCCCATGATCTGCAAAACTGTTTGCCTGATAACCTTTAGGGGTCACAGGCTTTGAAAATGTGTTTTAAATTCCAGATTCCCTCCAGGAAAATATGTTTTGATGTCGAATTCCCAACAGTTAGAGACAGTTTTCAGATAACAGCCAACGCCCCTGAAGTGCACCAGCAGTCCAAGGACCACCGTGCTACAAACGAGCTATGCAGCTTCACAGTCTACAGGGCGGAGGGCCTCCAGTGCCCTCGTCTCATGCCTGGGGGGCTTTCTGTGCACTAGCAGATGCCAAAGCCCCCCAGTTCCCAATTATGCCCACCTCTCCTCTGCCAGTGACCTTGGAGGACAATGCCAGACTAGGAAGAGCTGGCATTCCGGGAGTCGTGGGGACAGAAGGGCATGTACCAAGCGCAGGACTCCAGAGCACGGTGTCCCCTGTGTGGTGTACCGATGCACCTCCCCCCCTCCTGTTCCTCCTCCTCCTCCTTTC
>NW_012267425.1:1652383-1699666 GCF_000151885.1 Dipodomys ordii | reverse complement strand
GCGGGCAGCGCCCCTCACCCGCACCCTGCGCCCCGCACTCCGCGCGCACGCGCATCTGCGTCTGGGGAACAAGGCCGCTGGGGGCTGCGGGCGGGGGCTAGGAGCCGGCATGGCCTGGGGAGCCGGGCCTGGGCTGGGGAGTCCGGTTGGTGCGCACGCACCATCCAGGAGCCTCAAGGTACCCCCTCCCCTCCCCCTCTCCGGTGCCCTCGCACTGTGTCATCCTCTTCCTCCTCCTCCTCCTCCTCTTCCCCCTCCTCACACATTCCCACACTGTCCCCTGCATGCCCACATAGCTGCCCAGCTGACCCTGCCGCTAGCATGGGCAATGCCACCAGCAAGCGGGCCCAGCCATGCTTGGGCCACTCCTTCTCCATCTCTCTGGCAGCAGCTGTCTTCCCCTCTTCACCTGGGTGACCTTGGCCAGAGGGCCTCGGCGATTCCGAAGGCTCCGTGTTCTCACAGCTGATGGCTCCACATATCCCATTCCGGGATTTAGAGCCACTAGTGTGGCGTCTCCGGCTCCCAGCCCGGGAAGCCGGGCTCCTCGCTCCTCTCTCTAGGACTGGCTCTCATCCCTTCCGTGGGCCATTGCAGGGCTGAGCAGCTGGGCCGGCTGAGGAGGAACTGAAGGCAGGATCAGGGCCTAGTTCTTGCACAGTACCACTCGGAAGGACTGGCTCCGGGCGGGTTTGAGGGGACAGAGTGCAAATGCCCCCCTCCCTCTCGGCCACTCAGCGTTTGTTGCCTTGCTCACCTGCTCCAAGGACAGGGCAGGGACCAGAATTGCCTCAATAAAATGCCTAGCTCTTCCACAGCTAGACTGGTAAGTGAGGCTGCTGTCTTTCACAAATGAGGCCGGAACATGGATCCCTACCCATCCCAGGGTTGAGTCTGACTGGGCTGGCTGGTCCCCAGACCCATCTCCACTGGCTGTCTACAAGCACTTGGGCACCATGCTGGTGGGTCACATGTAACCCTTTCACTCACCGGCCTCCCTTCACTGGGAGCTGCTTCAAGCGAGGAGTGGCTCTCCAACTGCACAGCCCGGCAGAGTGGGCACTTGATTTTGGTGTGGCACATGTAAAAATCTGCAGATTTCCTGGGGGGGGGCAAGACCTTTCATACTTACTTATCCCCATTTCTCAGATGGAATGATTGAGACCTCAAGTGGAGGGGAGGCTTGGGAGTGCATTTCATGCATGAATGGAGGGAGGCCCCTTTTGTCCTGTGTAGGAACCACTCCTGTGGGGTTCCGGGCAGCTATCCCAGCAATCACATGTCAATCCAGTCTTCCTGAGCTCCTCCCACATCCCCACACCCCTGGTTTCAAGCATGGTCCTGGACCCCCAACTGAGTTTCACATCAATTACATGTGTGTGCTGCTATTTCCATTGCAACCTCCACCCCCCTCACCCCCCTGCCCTTCATAGACAAGGAAACCAAGGCCACATGGCTCATGAGAGGGGATCTGGGATGGAGAGGAGTGCTCAGGGTGCTGCTGAGGCCTAGCCCAGGAGCCCAGGGTGAAGACAGTCTGCCTCTGAAGATCCAGCTAGTTGGAAGGAGCCAGGCACTTGTGGTCCCCAGGTATCGATCATCTGCTGCTGGCCTGGATGGAGGGGGGGAGGGGGAGGGCCAAGGGCACAGGCAGCCTTCATCAGATCTACCTGATCCACGCCTAGCACTGCCAAGTGGTTTGGGTGGAGGGGCAGCAGGCTGTGGCACAGAAGGGGGTAAGGCAGGCAGATGGGAATGGGGTGGCGTGGGAGGGGCTCTGCACAGAGCCAGAAGGAAAGCCAGTCCTTGGGGATGGGAGCCCCCAAGTCTGAGGGTGTGTGTGGAGAGCAGGTGCTACAGGGGGGCCCAGGGGCAATCACGGGCAAAGGAGGCTTGTGGGAGCTGTCTGGGGCTCTAGTGATAGAAACTCCAGAGTGTAGCGCCAGCTCCAGGCCGGATGGTTTTTGTGACCTTGGCCAAGTCCTTTCCTTCATCCAGGGGTGGGGGTGGGGGTGCACCTCAGCCAGCTCGGCACTGACATTTCAGGATTCTGAGCTGGAGCTTCAGAGGTTGAATCATTCCTGAGAGCCAGAGCAAACAGAAGAGGCCAGGCCTGAGTCAGGGAGCATTCTCAAATCCAAGCCAGAGAGACAGCCAAGGGGTGCGGGAATCGGCTCCAATGGCCCCTCTGAGCATGGTTGGTAGAGGGGGGAACCATTGCTCCCTAGGAGAAAGGAGAAAAGAGCCCCAGGACTTTTGAGAGCTGAGCTTGGTTGGAACTCTTGAAGCCAGCTTCCTCTGGCCATTTGTGCCCCACCCCCTCATTGAGCGAGCTGTCAGCATACTTGAACTCCCTTCTGATTTTAAACTGATGGCTCATATAATTCACTGATGGGTGCTGTCTGCACTAATGGTTGCTGTCTCCATCAGAAGTTGCTAGCATATCAAGGAATGTCAATAACGATATAGTGATCATGATAGTCACCTTGGGCTTCGCAGACAACGCCAATCCCACTTAATTGGCACACTCAATGAAGCAAACTCTTGCTATTATGACCATTTTGCAGCCGGCCAGACTGAGACCTGGAGACTGGATAACTTGCTCAAGGTCACACAGCCAATGGGTGTGAAAAACCAAATCTAGAGCAAAGGCCACTTGGCTCCTGAGTCTGGTCTGCGCACCCACCACCTGTTATATCATCTCTACAAGTGTTTGCTGCAATTGGCACAAGGCATAGTGTGCTTGTGTCGACCATCCAGCAAACCCTGCAGGGGTGAGGCTGGGGTTCTTGGGATGATCCTGTGGGTCGGAAGCTGAGAAACTGGCATTTCCATCCAGATCTCCCCTCTGGGAGAAAGGTGATCTCTACCCACCCAAAGCAGGTTGGAAAGTGATTTGTTCTTCAGTGACCTGTCCATGTGACCTCTTCAGGGCATCCCTCAAAGGAGTAGCTGATGGATGGAGGACTAGACCATGGCACCTAAGTACTTCCCTGAGCCCCACCGGTGCCATCTCTGTGATGGCAGCTAGTGCCTGAGCACTGTCCAAGGCTGGGCCTGGTGGGCAGAGACCTATAGTGCACAGATGGCTCCTCACTGTCTCCTGTCATTCCCCAGCTCCTCACTGTGCCTCTCTTCTCTGCCCTGGCTGGGCTGGCAGAAGCCAGACCAATAGTGCCCGGCTGGAAAGTTCTCCCCTGCCTGGGCACCTTCTGTTGGGTGGGCGGTACTGGCAGTGGGCCTAGGAGCAGCCTGAGGAGAAGGGTCTGAGCCATACAGCGCCAGGACAGAGAGAAGGAGGTTCTCACATGTAGGAGAATTTGGGACTGTGCCGAGGGGAACAAGTCCAAGGTCACATGGTACATACAAGCATTGGCCAGAGCCACAGGGCATGGATGAAACACTGAGGTTTGAAGAGTCTTGGGGCTAGCACAAGAGGTCTCCCAAGACTTGGGTCCAAATGAAAGTTGCATGGATGGGGTGTCTGTCAGCGTGCTTGCAGAGCCTCATGCAGAGGGGTCCTGGACCTTCTGCTGCTCCTCTGTCCCCAGTGTTGTCAATAAATGGGCAACCATTCCAGGCAAATGAGAAGGCCTTTCATTAGGCTGTGGTCGTGAGACATCTTCTAGATCTACATTGTCTGATTTGGTAGCTACTGGCCACACATGGTGATTTCATTAAAGTGAAATTATGAATTCCCTTCTTCAGTTGCCCTGGCTGCATTTCAAGCATTCAGTCACCACCTGTGGCTGGTGGCTACTGTGCTGGACAGGGTAAGTAGAGAATTTCACACTGCTCTAGAAGGTAGCATGTCATGACAGTACTTTGGGTCAACATGGACCTGAATCCCAACATGAGTTCGAAGCCATCCTCAAGTTTATTACTTCTCTGTGGCATACAGCCATATTGGCTAACTCTGACCAGGCGCCAGGCTCAGGCTCCCCATAGAGAATCACCTGGGAGCCAGGGCCCTCAGGGAGTACTGGGCACTCATGGACATTCGAGGAAACGTCCCTTGTTTGGCCAGGCTCTCATCTGAGCACTTGACAGCTGGGGATGCCAGGTACCAGGCTGGGCTTGGTGGGTGGCCTCTCCCAATGAATGTGTCTCATTGTCACAATGAGGACAGCCATGCCAGGCACTCCAGGCCAGGCACTCAGGCACCCTGATCCCTAATCCTCCAACCATGTTCTTCGTGTCCCAGGCCTCATGTCTGCTTCCATCCATGGTCGCCACAGAGAAAATGGCAAGTACATTTCCTTCCCTCCCTGCCCTTTGCCAAGTGTTCACTGAAGAATGTGTGGCAATGAGACACAAGTGTATGGCTCATTGGGGCTAGGAACGTGGGTTTCCAGTCACTGTCGAGGCCACTCAGCATCTCCCATGGCCAAGACTCCTGCCTTCACACTACCCTGCTCTGCCTTGCCCTGCCCGCCTGGCCCAGTAACCCACAATCAGACAGATAGCCCTAACACCAGGCTTCTTAGTAGTCACACAGGCTGCTGCTTCCCTCAACAGACGGTGAATATAGAGAACATTCCCATCAGCCCCAGTGCCACATTAAAACAAATGTAGACCTGAATCTTTACACTGATCCTGAAGCCATCCCCTAGGCCATTCCCTCATGAATCTCTAAAAAGGAGTGAAGGAAGCAGGTGTGGACACCCAGAGCAGCCTGCCCCCACCCCTGGAGATTCTGGGGGCATTTGCCAACAGGGCCAGAGCAGAGGCCTCAGGCACAGAGTTGGGCTCCCCAAGAGCTGCGCCAGATGCCCAGACACTTATAGTCCAGGGCAGCTATAACGATGCCATGCCTGCCCTCAAGCTCACCACCATGGCCCTCATACATCCAGGTTGGAGTGTAACCCAGATATGGCAAGTCCTTGGCCCTGATTGTCCTGCTAGCCCTGATTAGACCCTGCCATGTATTCAATGCCCTGCCCATGCTCAGTGGAGGGCAGGTAGAGTCAGGCTTGAGAATGGCAGAGGGAGGGGGCCCCAAAAGCTTTGCACATATGGATGGAGCATTGGGTTTTTAAAAATTACAGATTTCTTTCTATTTAAAAATAATGCTTTTGTTAGGTACATGATCCAAGTGGTAAAGCACCTGCCTAGTAAGCATGAGGTTATGAGTTTAAACTTCAGAACTATGAATAAATAAATGTATTTTTAAAAAAAACTATAAGTAAAAACAAAGCCAGATGCCGGTGGTTCATACCTGTAATCCTAGCTACTGAGAGGCTAAAAGGCTGAGCTCTGAAAATCATGGTTTATCTCCAATTAACCAGCAAAAAGCAGGAAGTGGAGATGATAGAGCCTTGAGCAAAAAAAGCCAAGCATGAAGCCTTGACTTCAAGTCCCAGTAGAGATACAGAGAAAGAGAGAGAGAGAGAGAGACAGAGACAGAGACAGAGAACATAAAACACAGAGAAGTCCAGGACTCAGAACCTGCAGTCCTATCACCAAAACACAAGCCAATGTTTCCATTTTATTGGACTTACTTCTGTTCTCTTTTCTTTGCCTAACCTATTTATTTTCACATTACTGTAATTATACCATGGGTTCAATTGTGTAATCTATTTTTTACTTCGCATAAGCATTTTCTTTATTAATCTAATCCTTTCCTAAATGAACTTTTTTTCAAAATGGCTGTGGTTTAATTTTTTAAAGATTATGAAAGCAGTAAGTACTTATGGAAAAAAATAATGATCTTGAGCCATGCAATGAAGAAAACTCCAAATGATCATTCACTCCTTTGACAGGGCAGTGCGCAGTAATTACAATTTTTAATGGCTGAATAGTATTCTCTCAAGAGATTGTAATTCGCTTAATTATTTGGCTATTTTTGGAAATCTAGCCAGCCAGATTTGTTTGCCCCTTATGCATGAGGCTCTGCTGAGTATGTGGGTGCAAAATCCTCCTCTTGTCCTGAGGAGAGGGCCCAGACAGAGGTGTCGTCTGCCAAATTGTTCTCCAAAAGGGCTTTCTTAATGATCGGGAGCACAATTGCAACCTTGCCAGCAGTAGATATTATAATCAAACAACCTATATAAGTATCTAGGTCAGAAAATAGCAAGTTTGTTTCTTTAATTGCTACTGAGGATGCGTATTTTTCCACTGTTATATCTTTGTACCTTTATTTTTTTAGTTACTTCTTAATATTTACTGAGCTTTTCGTGGTTTCCTCATGGGTTTGAGGAATTTTTCTACATAAAAATAGCAACAATTTAAGATATTTGTTGAAAACAATTGTAATCTCTTTGTTGTCTTTTCACTACCTTACTTGCAAAATGTAAACACTTTTTGTCACATTTTCTTTATTTCTTCCCTTGCTTCCAGTCTTACGAAAACCTCTTATAGAAATATGAACACTCCCACCCTCCCTTCCTCCTCTCCTCCCTTCCTCTCCCCCTTCCTCCCTTCTCCATTTTAACATGTTTTATCTTAGGGGAGGAACACAAAGACACAATGCCTCTGTGCCTCTAATCATATAAAATAATATTTATCAAAAAAAGATACTTAAGCTGGGTGCTGGTGGCTCACGCCTGTAATCCTAGCTACTCAGGAGGCTGAGATCTGAGGATTGAGGGTCAAAGCCAGCCTGGGCAGGAAAAGTCAGTGGGACTCTTATCTCCAATAAACCACCAGAAAACCAGAAGTGGCACTGTGGCTCAAGTGGTAGAGCGCTTGCCTTGAGCTGAAGAGTTCAGGGACAGCGCTCAGGCCCAGAGTTCAAGCCCCATGACGGACCAAAAAAAAAAGATACTTAAATCTTTTTTTATTTTTTTATTGTGAAAATACTGTACAGAGGGGTTACAATTACATGGGCAAGATAATGAGTACATTTCTTAATCAAGCATTGTAGCCTCCTCCTTTGTTTCCCCTTTCCATCCCTTCCCAGCCTCCCTCTGCCCCCCCCCACCCACTGGAATCTTTTTTGTATGGTACTGAGGATTGAATACAAGGTCTCCAGAATGCTAAGCAAGTATTCTACTGCTGAACTATGCCCACACTACTTTTTCTGGAAAAAAAAATTGAAGCATTAATCCTCCTGCCTCAACCTCCCTTGTACCTAGTATTACAGATGTATACCACCACACTCCAGGAGATGTTTAAATCATTAGTCTAGGGGTCAGCAACTTCTGCAAATGGTCAGATGGTAAATATTTTTTGCTTTGCAGGCCTCGTGGTTTCTATCCCACGACTCAGCTCTGCATAGAATCGTGAAAGTAGCCATAATCGATGCATAAATCAACTGGCGTGGCTGTGTGACAATAAAGCTTTATTCATAAGTACACTTGACTGCTGGATCTGACCCTGGGTCTATAGTTGCTGAACCCTGTTTAATACAAAAGAAATTTGTTTTCAGAACTAGATGCGAAGGGAATGTGTGTTATTTGTCCATTTCCTTGATCAAATCAGTTATTCCATGGCTAATTTATATCAGGCCCACCTTCCTCCATAAAAATCAAGCACCTGGGGCTGGGAAGGTGGCTTAGTGGTAGGGTGCTTGCCTTGCATGCATGACGCCCTGGGTTCGATTCCTTAGCACCACATAAGCAGAAAAAGCTGGAAGTGGCGCTGTGGCTCAAGTGGTAGAGTGCTAGCTTTGAGCTGAAGAGCTGAGGGACAGTGCCCAGGCCCAGAGTTCAGGCCCCACGACTGACAAAAAAAATCAAGCACCTGGTAATACATTCTCTGGGCATATTCTATTTGGGGTCAGATGGTGTTTGTATCTCTGCAGATGCTATAGGTTGGCCTTTCATAGATTGTGCAAGAAGAGGTGTGTTTGAGGGCAAAGGTCCATAGATGTGAGCCACCAACCAGCACAGGACAACAGAACCTCCTTATTAGGAAATAGAACAGCAAAACTCAGGATTGGAGGCATGGCTTAGGTGGTGGAGTGCCATCCAATGAGTGAAAACATCAGATACTGAGTTTGAGTACCAGTCTTGGAGGGAAAAAAAAACCAACAGTAAAAGCTGTATTGAGGAAGCTGTGAGATGATAAGTCCCTGCTAGTCTTCTCTATTCTAGCTGAGGATAAACTCAAATGGCAGGATGTTGGCCTCTTCTTTTTTCTGTGAATGAAGGTGTTTGAAAACGATCCACCACATTTGTTTGCTTGAGAATGGAACTTGATCAGTTCTTGGACTGCCCCAACATTCAGAATTCCTTGTACTCTGGTATTTTCACACACTCCTGAATCAGGTTGTATAAGGCACGTGGAGTGGCAGGCTCATTGCTGAAGCAGTGTTTGCACAGATGGGTGGCCAGGGGGCATGGTGGTGGCATGGAACATGACAGATAGGGGAGGGGCTCCTCCTCCCGCTTAGTGCAGCCCTTAGGAAACTGCTCATGCCCTCAGAACACAGTGCGGAGAATCTGCCTAACCCCCACTCCCATCTCTTGGTCACACCTTGGGCCTCACCAGGCACAGGGGACCTCCACTCCCCCTATGGCTTCAGCTTCATTCCTCCTGGAAGAATCCAGAAGCAAGCACATCCCATACTGGCATGGCTTGGAAGGGATGGCTGTGGCCCAGAGGCAGTTAATGTAAGCTCTTAGATTCCTGGGGTCTCAGTACTCTGTAAGCAGGAAGTGAGCTCTTCAGAGGGTACAGCCTGTATAGGAGGCCAGAAAGGGATATGGATGGGGGTGGTCTGTCCTCAGTGAGCCTTCCACCACATCTAGTGTCCCTCAAAGCCAGCAGCTCATCTGCCCACAGCTCCACAACCTCTGGAAGGCCAGTCTGGCAACACCCACAGAGGCCCATCTGGCTGTCTGTAGGTGGGACAGGGTGGCAGTTAGGTGGGTCCAGGCAGAAGCAGGGCTTATGGGCCACCAGCTGTCCCATGTGCCCTGGACAGTGATGCAGTACCTCGGCATTGCCATCAAAGGTGGGGCCTGGCTGACAGCCGGGGAGGAGTAGCACAAGTCCCTCCAGTGTGCCCGTCTTCATTTTCCACCACCCTCTCTCCAACCTTCCCACTGTCAGCTCCTCTCCCAGCTGTCAGCCTCAATGGGCATCTGTGAGCACGTGGGGGCAGGCAGGGGGAACCCAAGGGAGGGGCCAGGCTCCTCAAGGGCTCTGAGGCACACCGAGGAGGAATACTTACTTGGAGGTTCATATTGGTGTGATTGATGTGTCCTGATGTGAAGAGGCCTTCCTGCCTCAGTAGGACCCTCACTATCTCCAGGCATGCCCTGGCCCTGCTGGTCTTTGAAATACAAAGCTCTGTCCATGTGATTTGGATAGCAGCCAGACCCTTGGTGAACTTTGGGTCCTGACGTCATAGCTGCCTGGGGTTGTCGAGGATGCTGGGCAGTAGCTTCCGAGGTGGCATTTCTTGGGGTCATTGTTGGCTATCGGCTCTTCCTCCGTCACTGCCCTTGGCAGGACTGAGCATCCGGCCTGTCAGCCTGGAGGAGTGGCACCAACATTCTGCTGTGCTGGGTCATAGAAGGGCAGTGAGGATGATTGCCATCCTCAGTCTGAACTGGTCCTTCCTGTCTCCTTAAGTATCCTTTCCTTCTGCATCCCAAGAATACCACCGTCAAGGTCTTTTCTAAGAGCTCACTGTAGCCTGGCGCCAAGAAAGGGAGCTTCTAGATCCCTGTCCCTTGTGCTCTCAATCCCCATATGTAATGGTCTTAGTCTCCACATTGGCTTGGTTCTCTGGATGAAAACTATGTCACAAAAGGGACCCACAGAAGCTATTTTGCAGGCAATTGGAGACCCGTGAGTGGCTCCTGATCACGACCGCAATATGTTCTCCTAAGACTTGAGCCTGTTCCCAGAAGCAACCCCCCACCCATAGGGCCTGTTCACCAGGGGTGCACATGGCCTGAGAGTCTCCTTATCTGCTCACTGTCTGTCCTGGCTGGAAGGACTCAGCCCCAGCTTGTGGCCCTCACGGCCTCCAGCTGTCTGTAATTTCCTTAATTACCTGTTTAGGCCTTGGCTATTTCCAGTCCTTGGAGCTGGCTCTGGGATTGGAGGCTGGCAAGGACAGACACGGCATTACCCTGGACAGAGCTGGGGAGATTGAGCGTCCCTCATTCTAGCCATGCATTGTCTATTGCAGGCTGAAGGCTTGGAACCCCAGCTACCCGTCAGACCTCTGACATGGGACCCTCCTCGTGCTCATGTCTTTATTAGAGGTTAGCCATAGTGTTTGGGGAGATGGAGTCCCCCTGCCTCTCCTAAGACCTCAGGCCTGCCCAGCCACCTCTCTGGCATTGGGTCAGCAGGGGCATGGGGCAGCATGTACAGATGGTGTATGGAGGCAGGGCTCGGGGCTGGCTCAGCTCCTGCTGCAGTGCAGGCTCTGCCCGCACAGCTCGCTCTAATTGGATAATTAGTGTCATTACACTTCCTGCCCATCGGCTTCTCCAGCTCCTGCTCCCTCACTCTCTTCTTTTGCAGCTTCTGCCTTCTCTAACAGGAAACAAATGAGTGTCCCCTCCTTTCACATGCAGTCAGGACCCCAGCAACAATCCTTCAAGGCCCCAGCCCAGAGAGGGTCTTCCAACTTGCCTGCGGGGCCAAGGGCTCCCCAACACCATGAGGTCTACCTGGGTGAGAGTAGTGACTTGGCCCAAGAAATGGTCCTAGGGACTCCAGAGTGATGTGGGACCCATGAAGGCTTAAGGATGGCCTGGAAAATGCGAGAACAACCTGGTGGGCACCTGAGCCCTACTCTGATCAAGCAGAATGTTTTCCGAGTCCTGACCTATGACTTCTGGGATCACCTGGTGTGACCCTCAAGGACAAATGGGGCAGAAACAACAGACTCAACAAACAGCACTGTCATGGCTCCCTTCCTGGTCCGGTGGTGAGATGTCCAGCCTCCTAGTCCCTGCCCAGTGCCCACATCCACCTAGTGAGGAAGGGAAAGGACTGGTTCTGCAGATAATGAAAAGTGAAGCCCCAGAGATGTTGAGTGACTCTGATTCTAGTACCAGCACTGGGCAGATTTCCCATCCAGTCACTTGATTAATCCTTTTTATTGTTTCTATTTGGGTGTTCATTTCTTTCTGGGGCAGTTACTCTCGGTAGGGTAACCATTTAGTGTCCTCTGGAGCCAAACCACTTGAATTTACATTCACCTCTGTTTCTTGCTGGCTGTGCAGCCTTGAGTAGTCCTCTTAACCTCTCTGTGTCTCAGGTGCTTCTGTTCTGTCATGGGCATAATTATCCCTTATCATAGAAGCTGACAGCATAGAACAAATATGGCAGTTCTCACAAAGCCCTGCAGAGGTGTCCAGCTCAGCCTGATTGCTGTGCTGCTGTGATAGGACTGTCATTCTCTTTTGTTACGGTTCTCCTTTCTCCTGCTGCTTTCATAGGACTTCTAGGACAATGTCAAATGACACAAGTGGGAAAATGAGAAGGAGCCTGGCTTCGTGTGGTCACATGTACTAAGGAAGCCATCGGAGAGAGGAATTTTGAGAGTCCTGAAGACTTCAGGGAGTCCTTTGGGGCTTCCTGGACCAGGGGTAGATTGAGCATGGAGTGCCAGATCCCCAAATCCATCTGACTTCCTCAGGCTCTGGGGGCGGCCTCTTTAATGGAGATTCAGCCCAACAGTGACTTCAACAAGAGTGAAGTGCATTTCTTTCTCACATGAAAGTCTAGGTAAGCACCTAAGGCTGGGATGGTGGCTACTTCGTCCTCAGGGATATACGCTGCTTTCACTGTGCTGCACATGGATTCCCCGTGCAAGATGGCATGAGAGAGCGGTTGTGTCTCCTCTCTTCACACCATTAGTTTTACAAAGAGAGCGGGGAAGACCACGTTCCTTCCCTCGAAAGTCACAACCCTGAAGTTGCACGGATCATTTTTTTCACATCAAATTGGCCAGAACATAGTTGGAAGAATAACTAGGTGAGCATATTTCAGCTGAAATATGGTCTAGTGTACCTGAATCTCCTGGAGGCTCATTAGTACCTCCCAAAGCCATAGTTCGTTAAAAGGAACTCACCTGTCATGGGGTCACTCCCACGTGAGCTGACCATCCCTACTGAGGATGAAATGGGCTTGCTGTCTGGAAGAAAATGCTTACCAACAAAGCAAGAGAGGGAGCCCATTCCCGCCCCTTGCTATTTCCAAGTAGGAGGGGAAGTGACTCAAGGTAGGCACTTGCCTAGCATGTTTGATGCTTTGGGTTGATTTCCTAGCAGCCCATTCCTAGAGAATGAGAAAGAACATGGTCCAAGTAGGAGGGACAGAATGGTAGCAATGGTAGCCAGTCAACTGTTCTGTTCCTATGTCACCTAACTGGGTGCCCACTATACCAAGGCAGGATGTAGGTGGCAGCATTGGAAGTCACAGAGGTTGTAGGGTATAGGTAGAACACCCCCAGAAGGATCTGCTTAGGTTTAAATTTACAGTAGGGTTTTTTCTTGAAAGACCAAATGCCCATGACAGCATGGATGTCTGATTTGTCCTGTTAAGACCATCCAAGCCCAGTGTCCACCACCCAGGACACAGAGCACAAAGGCTGGTGGAGCTTATTGATGTGTGTGTGTGGGGGGGGGGGGTAGTAAAATCCATGTAACTCAAAGTGTACTATCTTCTCCATTTAAGCAGACAAACCAGAGGCATTAAGCAGATTCTCACTAGTCTCCAAACCACCGGTGCCATCAATTTCTGTAAGCTCCCAAATGAAACTCTGTCCCTACCAAACACTATATCCTGATTCTCCCCAGCACCTTGCACCCACCACCTACTGGGTAAGGATCTGACTCCTCTAGGGACCTCCTAGAAGCGGAGTCATGCAGCATTTGTCCTTGTGCACTTGGCTTATTTCACTAAGTAAGCATCATGACCTCAAAGGTCATGGCACTGTAGCATGTTGGAATTCTCTAAGTGATCCTCGTTTGTGTGGATAGGCACAGCCTACTTGTCCATTCACCCACTTCTAGACATTGGGCTGTTTCTTCCTTTGGGCTGTTGTGAATGATGTTGTGGTGATTATGGCTGTACAAGCATCCATTTGAGTAACAGGTTTTAGTTCTTTTAGGGGGCGTAGAATCACTGAATCCTATGGTAAGTCCATCTTTGACTTTCCAGGATCCACTACGCTGTTTTGCAGAGTGGCTGCACCAGGTAACATTCTATAGTGGGGCTTGTTTAAATGGCGAATAGTGAACCCTCCCAGAGCCGCTGAAAGCAGTATCAAATTTGGCTGGGCCTGGGGGATGAGGAGCTTGACCAAGGTCCTGCTCCCACCGTTTCAGGGTGGGCAGCTTTGGGCCCAGGACTGCACTTTTTCCCCAAGTTCTCCAAGTGGGGAAGGGGCCATACAGGGTTGGCTTCAGCTGCTCTAGATAAGTCTTAAGTGCTTGGCCATCAATTAGCTTGCTCACCTGGAGGCAGGGGTGGAATTGGATAATGTCACCCTGACACTCCCAGGATTCTAAACTTGGGGTTCTCTAGGGTCCAGAATCCTCCTTGGCTGAATCTTTATCAGCAGAGACTTCTAGTACCTGGAATCTGTGCATCTGTGTCTTTCTGCTGGATGGGCATGGTCCCTGTAGCTGTGTGAGCCAGTGCCAGGTGCTACCAGTACCAGGTGCTATTCTGTGGGGGCAGAGCTTCTGGTAGGTGGGCAAATGTGTGAGTGGGGTGAGGGTACCATGATGGCACTGACCCTTTGCTGTTGTTATTGTTTTTGCCCAAAGCTGTTCCTGGCTTGAGCGCCACTTGGCGTGTGCACAGATTGTACCAGGAATGGGGGCGTGGGGAGAAGCCTGTCCCTTTAAATCTGTTTTCTCCATTTTATTTCCTTCTCTTTTCCCATCCTCCTCCCTCCAGCAGCACAAGTGGTGGGGCTGTGAGGGACCAAGAGCTGCAGTGACAGCGCCTCTGAAATATTAATGAGGCTGTTCTCTGCCTGGCTCCTTCCCTCCCCCTCCCTAGTTACATGCAAGGCCTTGTCCTTGGAAACCTTCTTTCACCTCCCAGGTGGTCACCAAGGTGTGTCAAGCAGAGGCCAGTGGCCAGGGCAGACATGAAAGAAAGGGGAAATGTGGAAGTTCTAGGGTTCAAGAGGACATCCAGCAGGATGGGGCACAGGAGAAGGCAGGGCAGGTGCCAGCCAGGGTCCTCTCCTCCCATGCCCTCGCTCCACATGCTCCCCAACTGGGCCCCGCGCCCCACCCAGGCTACAGGTCTAGAGCTGAGCCACCTACAGGGGAGAGCTGGAATGTCCAACTATGCAGCCTAGAGCAGAGCCTGTGCTTGCTCCTCCGCTTACTTTTCCTCTCTCCATTCCACTTGGCTGACCCTAATCCCAGGTGCCTGAAAGCGGAGGCAGACTGGGACTGTTATTTCAAGGAATCCTCACACTGAATCACATTGATGAGCAATGGCTAACCTGAAAGGACAGCCCCTAGTTGGTGGGTCTGGAGGGAGATGGTCTCATGGAAGGCATAGACCAGGCCTCCATCTCCTGCCCTCAAGGCTGAACAACCCTTGCCCCAGCTCTGGAATCAGGACATTGAAGGTGGCAGGACCTGACACTCCCATTGGAAAGGATGTTCTGGTCAAGTAGGATCCATGACTAGGGAACAACTCAGGGCTGGACTTCTGGACTTCTAGCTGGTGGTTAGCTCAGTAGTACTTGGCTGCAAATTTTCCATCATTCAATGTGGGGACACGTGCTCATATGGACGTTTCCAGACAGTCTGAGGTTGACAGTATGCTGAAGTCGAATGTGTTTTGGGATGATGGAGCGCTTTCTTCTCCAGTCCTTGTCTCCTCTGAAGGTGAGGACAGACTGCTCCACATGGAGCACGTGGCTAGGGGCATACAGCCTGGGCCTGCAGGGAGGTTGCTTGACGTGTTGTCAGCATGTCCCAATGTGGGCAGCTGTGTGCTTCATCTCAGGCCACACAGGGATGCAGGGCTAGCCAGGACCAAGCAGAAGCTTACTATGAAATGTCTCTGATCGTGCCTGAGACTCCGTTTCCCCTGTGTGACGTGGGTATTTGTAAGAGTGCAATGAGGGCTGGTACACAGGTTTTGGCAGATGTTGGGACTGTTAGCTTCCCATAGATGTCAATGGGTTACAGCTCTTGTATAGTGAGTGGAATCACATGAGGGGAGCCCAGGAACAGAGGTCCCCTCACTCAGGAAGTTTGCAGCTTCCTGAAGGTCGGTCAGTGGGGTACCCAGGTCCTACGGGGACTGTGCAGACATTAAATTGGAGGTACTGGGTGAGACCTTATTAGAGGTATCCAAAGAGAGACCACACAGGGGAGAAGGACCCCTGGGCATCTGGCCAAGGAGATTTGAATCCCTGCAGGCTCTCCCACTGGAGGATGTGAGAGTGGGGGCTCCAGCTGGAGAAAAAGAGTCCAGAAAGCATTTGGGTGTTGAGTGTGGACTAAGCTATCTCCTTCAACCCCACAAGCACCTGGGGTACACAACCTGTTGATAAACACATAGTGAGGGCAAGGTGGGCCAGGGAACGCAACCTAGGTCTCTGCTCTTTCCACCCCATGGTGTTGACCAATTTGTTCTAGCATGGGGAAAATACTGGAAGGTCTGAGTGCCCCTCTGTGGAAGTTCTCAATTCAATTAAGCCAATTAAGGTCTGAAAGATGAAAGAGCATCAAAATGGCACATTCCCTGCCCTTGCAATGCCTACAGGCCGTCCTCGGCAAGCAGCCCAGGCCGGAAACCGTCAGACCTGCAGAACTGATGGAGCCAGTCACTTCTGTTTTTGGCGATTTCAGTGATGGCTTCTGCCCTTATGCAAACTGGGGGAGGCCACTGTCCAGGCTTACAGGGAGCCCAGGGAGCAAATATCTGCTCTCTCCAGCAGCCACAGCCACTAAAAGTGGACCTAAACTGATGGGCTGCTAATTGGGCTGTGGCTGGTTGAGTTCACCAAATAGGAAGTTAGAAATCATGCCCAGCCACAGCTCACCTTGTCTCCATGCATCCAGGAAAGTAACTCTGCCTTCCCACAGCTCTGGGATCCTCCTTGATGGGCAGGCCCTCATTTACTCATTCCTCCAAGGCCGTATCCCCATCCAGGGCTGACCCCATGGTGGACCTCCTACTGGTTCAATGGGCAACAGCATATCTCAGAGAACTAATGATCCAGCGAGAAGTTGTTCACCACATATATATTGCCAAGCACAGAGAAATAGGAATGAGCTGAAGGAGTAGAGATTCTGCAGCAATTACTTTGGGCTGGAAAACTAATTGGCAGAAACTTTCTGGGAAATGGTTCATTGGAATTGTGACTAAGAGACTGCATTAGAGGTCAGCAGGTGGAGATGGGAGAAAGGTTGTTGTGGGCTGTTAGGGCTCAGAGTTGTGTGGTTGTGGCAGAGTGATCGATGACTCTGAGTAGGCCAGTGTAGGGTGTAGTGGACAGGCCAGGGGAAGGTGCTTTGAAGGAATTTTGAAGGTGTTTTGCTTCATGGGACTGGGATGGAAACAGAAGGCACCGCAGGACCTGTCATGATGGGAGAAAGAGGGATGGTGGTGACCTAGAGTGGTATGGCAGCCAGTTGCTTGGCCTGAGGGAGATCTCAATGGCAGTAGACACGACGGGGTTTACTTGGTGTGGGTAAAATGGGGAATGCTGCAGTGGGGGAGGACCAGCAGGGCCAGATGATAGGGTGGGAGGGCTTGGCCTCAGGGCAGTGGCAGGGGGACAGGACACCTCCATCTCCAGCAGTCCGTCTGGCTGTGGGGAGGGAACACAGCTTGACCTCATCAGAAGCTCTGCCTAGTATCCTCACCGTGAGTCACCACAGATCCGATTGGCCACCACAACGCCAGCAGCGCAGTCAGGAGCAGCTCAAGGACCTGGTGCGTCTCTGTCTGGCACATCAACTGTTGCTTAAGTGAGTGTAAGGCCACACTGAGGGTCACGGACAAAGTAGGAGGGGGAGGACAGAACTGGCCTAGTCAGGTGAGGGGTGAGGGGGAGCCACAATGTCCACCAGGGTCCCCAGGCTTGAGAAATGATGCCAGAGGGCTGGGAAGGTGGCTCAGTGGTAGAGCGCTTGCCTTGCATGCCTGAGGCCCTGGGTTCGATTCCTCAGCACTACATAAGCAAAAAGAAACAAGCCAGAAGTGGCACTGTGGCTCAAGTGGTAGAGCGCTAGCCTTGAGCTGAAGAGCTGAGGGACAGCGCCCAGGCCCAGAGTTCAAACCCCCAACTGACAAAAAAAAAAGAGCAAGAATTTCTGTTGAGCCCATTCATCATCCAACAGATCCTTCAGTCCTCCCCCAAGCCCACAGCCACCCTACTGCCTCTCTTCTCCAAGAGGCTGGAGAGGCTGAAGAGATGAAAGGCTCCAAAGGAACCAAATCCTCCATCTGGCTTCCTTTTCAGAAAGGGCCCCTGTGGCATCCTTAGACAGCTCAGTTGGCCCAGCTAAGGCCCTGGGGCTGCACGAGCAAACTCAGAAGCCTCACTTGCTGAGGGCATCCGAGCCTGGGGCAGGTGCCAGCCACTACTCTGTCTGGGCTGGCAGGGTTTGAGGACCAGTGAGGACCAATGTCACAGTTTCGCTGTCTGGTGTCCTTGCACACATCATGTTCAGAATGCCTGCTCATTGCTCACCTTATACTCAGTTAAGCAGAAGGGCCACAGCCCCTCCTTCGTGTCCAGCATCTATCCACTCCCTCTCTCCCAGTCTCCCCACATGCCCCCATGGTTCTTAGCTTTGGAGCCTGATCTTGTGTCTATAGCTTAGTCTTGGTTGATGCCCTGTCCTCAGAACTAAGTGCTGAGCACTTAGTTGGTACTCAGTAAATATCTGTAAGACAACCAACTGAAAAGGAATGAGTGAGAGGTTTGTGAGAGTGGAAGAGGATAGGAAGTCGTGTGTCTACTATTTTGTTCCCACATCTTCCAGAAATGAGGGCTGCTCCAGGTAGAAAGTTCTAGAAAGTTAACATGTAGGTGCTTAAACTTTAGAAATGGGATGGGCATTTTCTGAAGTGCCTCTTATGCCCAGCAGACATTATGGACAGTGATGTATACATGTGCCCAAAAGCAGAGGCTGGGGGATAGGTTTTTAGTTTGTTCGTTTGTTTTGATTTGTTTCCTACAGCTTCTGCTTTTCCTTAAGAGTTATGGTGACCTTAGTACTCAGCATCCAGTGGAGAAAAGGGGGCTCATAAGAACGAGGCTGTTGGGCTCAGAGTGAAAAGTGGGGCTTTTCTGTAAACAAAGGCCACTAACTTGGCCACCTCTATTTTGGCTATGTAAGAGGACACTTTGCTTTCTTCTGGGCTCTAAGGTATTGTGTTTCCATGAGTGGTTCTAGAAACCTGGGTGGACGATGGCTAAGTTCTGATTCCAAGAGGATCATTCTGAACCTGAAGCATCCCCAAAGGTGAGAGGTTAGACCCAACTGAGCATGTTGCCAGGAGAGATGTTTGCTGATGGGAAGGCCAAAGCTGTGTGCATTGAGGCTTACTGGATCAGTTCCAGAAGGACATGGCATGTTTAGGATATGACCTTGGGGCATGTTCCTGCTTACATATAGAGTAGGCAAGAAGGAGGTAGGAGAGCAAAGCTGCAGAGGGCTGCAGACCAGCAGAGGAAGCGGGCAGGAGAGCACTATGGTCCCAAGCATCTGGCCCTGTGAAGGCCACACAGGGCAGTCTAGGTGACAGCTTCTTGGGTGATGTGAGCATCAAGTGATGTGGGGAGACCGTGAGAGCAATGACTGGTCTTTTGTAAAGAGGAGCAGGCTGGATGCTGTCAGCGTGGGAGGTCTTAGAAGCCCCGTAACTCTGTGCTGGGGGCTCGCGACTTCACAGAGTCACCAGTAACGGTGGCTGCCCTTTCCTGATCGCTCCCCTAATTCGGTGCTCCCATCCTTTCCATCCCACCTCCTTCCAGCCCTCCTTTTGTCCTCCTCTCCATCTCCCTCCCTCTGGGGCTCCTTCCCCACCTCCTGGTACCCTCAGGGTCACAGAAACACCCTGCACACTAAGCTTTGACCTGGAGCCCAGCTGGTCCTGGCCATGGCTCAGCCTGTTGCCTAGAGCCCTGCACCACCCTGGGCCTGAAACTTCAAGCCACAGAGGCTGTGCCTGAAGACCACGGGAGACTTAGAGTATGCCCGCCGACTTGGGCGAGTCCGAATCAAATCAGACCAAGGAGGGAGGTGGGGGACCAGCAAGAAGCTGGTAATAGGGCACTGATGACCCACCCGTGTGGGGCCTTACTTCAGGGGGTTTCCGAATGAACTTGAGGGGCAGGAGGGTAGCTAGCAGCAGGCCTCAACATTTCCTCCTTCCCCACCCAGCCAAGCCCTCCCAGGTCAGGTGCTAGGGGTGGGCACAATGGGGGAGCAAGGGGGCTGGTAGGTGGGGCCAGGCTAGGAGGGGATTTTGCACTTGGTGAGACACGGTTTTCACTGAGTGAAAATTTATAGAGGATATTCTGGAAGACTGGACCTTAGTTTTGTCTCAACCACACCCCCAGACTCTTGTCACCTCCTTCTCCCCAGGTACCCATACTTGGCCACTTCCCTACCAGCACCTCACCTTGCTCAGCACGGGACCTAAGGGGCCAGCTGTCCATAGCTGTGGCTGAGCTGAACCTGCACCCGTGAGAAGATGGGCGACATGGCCAACAGTTCCATTGAGTTCCACCCCAAGCCTCAGCAGCGGGACGCCCCGCACGCTGGTGGCTTTGGGTGCACGCTGGCTGAGCTGCGTGCCCTCATGGAGCTCCGAGGGGCCGAAGCACTGCAGAAGATTCAGGAAGCCTACGGGGACGTCAGCGGGCTCTGTAGAAGACTGAAGACTTCGCCCACTGAGGGTAAGTCCCTCTGTGGGCAGGGCTGCAGCAGTGCCTGGTAACACAGGGCCTGCTTACTCCACAGGCCATGGTCATGGCCACGGGCTCTGCAGTGCTCCCGCAGAGGCGGGAGGGGCTCTGAGTAGAGGGGGACCCAGGTGACTCTTGGAGGACTTAAACAATGGCATCCTGACTGCGTCCTCTCAACCCCCTCCCTCAAGTGGAAAATGTTCTTGGTGGGGAGCAACTATTTTCCTCTAGGTCCTGGGGATGGCCTGACTCCTTACCTTTATCTCCTTAATCAGTTATTCTGCATGTGTAGAGTAAGGGGGGGGGATAGGTGGACATGGACACCTATAAGGCATGCACACACAAGTGGAAGGCCCTGGATGGAAATCCTGGAATCCCAGGATTGATGGAGGAGGAAGATGGTTGTGTGTATCTGGGGGCTGCCTATGTCCCCAGTTCTCATTCCTATGTTCAGTTAAGAGAGATCAGAAGATCTGGGCACCGGTGGTTCATGCCTGTAATCCTAGCTACTCAAGAGGCTGAAATCTGAGTATCGTGGTTCAACGCCCAGGCAGGAAAGTCTGTAAGATTCTTATCTCCAATTAAACACCAGAAAACCAGAAATGGTGCTGTGGCTCAAGTGGTAGAGGGCTAGCCTTGAGCTGAAGAGCTCAGGGACAGCACCCAGGCCAAGTCAGGCCCTACAACCAGAAAAAAAAAAACCCAAAAACAAACAAACCAAAAAACATCAGAAGAGGGGCTGGGAATGTGGTTTAATGGTAGAGTGTTTACCTAGCATGTGTGAAGAATTAGTACCATATAAACAGTAAAAGCCAGAAGTGGTGCTGTGGCTCAAGTGGTAGAGTGCTAACCTTGAGCAAAAGAAGCTCAGGGACAGTGCCCAGGCCCTGAGTTCAAACCCCAGAACTGGCCAAAAAAAAAAGGAGAGAGAGAGATGAGCAGAGGAGGAAGGGGTACAGGGTGGAGGCCCAACTGGGCCACAGGAGACCTTCTCTGACGGGGGGGGGAGGGTTAACCTGGGAATGGTACAGGGACATTTGATTCTGATGGGAAAAGTGCCTGAAGCTACTCCACAGCAGCCCCAGAGTACCAACTGGAAGTGATAGTGTTCACAGGCTGTCCCAGAGAGATGCCAGTCTGAGAGGCTCAAGGCAAAACTTGGTGAGCATCCTCTGGGAGGATATGGATGGAGGCCTGACTGCCATCTTGGATCGCCATCCGATGGAAGCAAAGCTGTGCCCTTCCCTCAGCCAGTCTGCCTCAGTCCTCATGTTGGGGTCTGCTATGAGGCAGGGACCACCCAGGAGCCCCAGCCAACCCCAGATTTCAAGAGCTGGAGCACTCTCTGGCCCAACTGGCCCAGGCCTGGCAGGATTGCCAGGCTATCCCAGCCTGATGCCAGGTCTGCTTCCCAGCCAGCGCTGATTGATTTCTTCAGCTGCCCATCTCACTGGCAGCACCTTGGCCCACCCGGTGCTGCTAGTCCTGGCCATCATCCGGGGCTCCTCCTGGTCCCTGGCACCCTTGTCTGATCCATCACCAGGTCCTGCCCATTTGGGTTTCTAAATTGATCCGTTACTTGCAACACTCCTGTCCATTTCCTCTACTCTGGTCTGGATTCAGCCCACTCCTTCCAGCCTCCTTGCCTAGCGCTTGCCCCCCACTTGGAGACTTGAGGTCCCAAACAGGTCCTATTTTTCTGGCCTCACCAGAGTTGGGACTCACAAAGCACCACCTGACTGCGGCCAGTGGAGCATGAGTCCCAAGGAGGAGTCAAAGTGGGGAGAGGCAGGCCTGGGGACCCGGCAAGGAACTCTGAGGAGGAGTGCCTCCCCAGGCCACTTGGGTCTCCCTATGTGGCACTGTCCCGCCTGCTGCATGCACCAGCCTGAAGCAGCATTCTGTCAGGGCAGATGGCTCGGCCCTGTGCCAAAAGATCTCTTTTCCTTCCCTCCTCCTTGCCCACCCCCCTGAGGATTCAGAGGAGGCTCGGGTAGAGGGCCCTCTAGCCACAAGGGTCCTGGCCTCTCCCAGATCAAAGGAAGCAGATGGGCTTCAGCTGCCTGTCAGGCCTTGTTAAATATTTAAAATGTCAAGGCCCCTGGGAACCTGACTGAATCTGCCACAGAGCTTGGGAGCTCTCCTGGTGCCTGCGGAGGGCGTGGGCATTGGAGAAGGGCAGGTGCTCCAATGGGAGTCCCAGCCCCTGAGTGGCTTCTGAGCACCTGGGTCTCTGCGCAACTCCCCCACCATACTCACCAGAGAAAGCCAGCCAGGGTTGGGTCTGCTGCCTGCTGAAAGACCATCCTAGAGACTGACCTGACTCAAGCGCCTCAGCCACAAGCTGTCTGGTGCCAGGACCTGGTGACTCTCGTTCCATATCTCCTCAGTCAGGCCATGAGCCTTAGGCGAGCACTGGCTCATCGTCAGGCATGCTGCTTTGCCTGCAGTTTCCATGCAGACTTACCAGTTCCCCACTCCTCCTCAGCTACTGTGGCCTGATTGTGCAGGCACTGCCTTAGCTGCACTTCAAGCCCCATAGAAACTCTCAGACAAGGTGGGTGGGTAGACATCACAGTGCCCAGGAAGGGGGCTCATAGAGAGGATGGAGGACAAATAGGTGGAGGACACAAATTGAGGGAAAGGCACTTTGTCTTCTGGCGATGAGCATATCCTTGCACTGCCCTTTCATCCTTGTAGAGGCCCAGAATTCCAGAACCATCCCAAAGAAAGGTATGCCTATTTGGCAGAGAGCTGGAGCCTGAGTGGCAGGCTTACTAGGGACATTTGGGCCCTGTGTCCTCTCCTGTCTGCTCTCCACAAGCAGGCATGGGAAGGAGGGGACAGATTAGCTGAGAGCCGACACGATGTGGTCCTAATCCAATTCTGATGGCATCTGGCCTCTGCTCTGGGCAGACGGCCCATCTGTGTCCATGCCAACCGACTAGCCCCTGCCCCCCTGCCCTGGACCTGGGCCATGTTAGACCTGCTGAGTGGGCAAGTCCCTAGTACCAGAGGGACCATAGCAGCTCCCCCCCCCTCACGGGTGCCATAGTAGTGGTGGCAGCTGTCAGACCCCCAGCCCGCAGGAGGGCCAAGGCCTCGGGGCCAGGCTGAAGGCAGCTGCCAATCTTGGGCAAAGGCGGGGGCGGGGGGGGGAGAACTATAGTAGCAAGGACAAATCAAGGCCAATGACAAGGCAGGGGGAGGGGATGAGGTGACAGTTCCTGGGGAAGGGGCCCCAGGGCCCCATTGCCCTTGGGGACAATCTGAGCATGTGCAGTAGGGCAGGCAGAAAGCAGACTCGCATGGTGATATATTGTCCATGTGTTTTCTAGAAGCTACAATGAACTTCTGGCTGTCTTTGGGGGCTGCAGACCAAGGCCAGTGGAGAACTGGAGAACCTGAGTATCTGGGAGAGTCGGGGTTCTGGTGTCTCCCTTGTACTGACTCTATCTCATGCCTTGTGTAGTTGCAGGAGACAGGACTTGGTCTAGAGTGAGGAACATGTCCCTCAACTGGGTCCCTGCCCCTCAGCTGCCACCATAGGAGCTGTCTCCCAGACATCCAACTAGGGAAGCTGAGGGCCCTTGGAAAGAGGCCTTAGGCCCCAGCAGAAATCTGAGCTGTCAGCTCAGGAGCAGTGAAACCGAGGGGGAAAGGGCAGGAACAGCTGTGGCCCTTTGGTTGGGGAAGACTCCCTGTGGCTGTCACTTTGCTAGGATGACAAGGCTGTGCCAGCTGGAGCTTTTGCTCTTCCACCTTGCATGAGCCCCATCCTGGCCCTCCACAGAGTCCCAATGTCAGCACTTGCTTGTTGGCACATGGGCTGGGGTCTGGTGTGAGTGCCCCATGGGTTGGATGGCCCTTCTGTGCTCCTCTAGTTCCTGCAGCAGGTGGCAGGAGTCAGGCCAGCAACTCTGGTCTGGGAACTGTAAACTGCCATCTGCCCAGTAGGCGTCACTGTGGCACTGGGCACTTTGGGGGCTCAGCACTGGGGGGGGGTGGAGGTGGGCACATCCAAAAGGCCTGATTCAGCTCTGGTGAGAATGCTGAGGGCCAAGGATAAATCTGGGGATGGCAGTATCTCACCTGCTTGCCCCTGGGAAAGTTGCTGAATGGACGTGCGGGCTCGGAGACCAACACTTACATGCTGGATCTAAATGGGCCGGAGGAGATATGCCTGGCAGCACACAGGAGCAATCTGGGAGCGTGGAGGTACCCTCCAGGGCTCTAGGCCATGAATGGAAGTCTTCTTGGCCCCTGGGCCTTGCATCCATTGAAGCTTAAGCTTGTATTCCCCTACCTTTCCTTCAGCTTGGCAGACTGAAGACAAAATGTCATCAGTATGAACCATTGACAAACTCATTCGCACCAGCCTCCTCACTTCTCATCCTGATGAATAATAGGGGACAGAGTCAGATGAAGGATAGCTGTCATTATGAGGCCGAGGCAGATAGACTGTAGAGCCCCCAAGGAAGCTAGCCAGTGAATTTGGCTAAAAATCTCTGAGTTACGTTCAAGCCCCAATATTGGGACTGGTGCTGGGGCCAGGCTCTGAGGAAGGCATTATACAGGAGGCAGCTACCTCTCTGAATACCTCCTGGCCACTTTGGGCACCAGGCCCTTATTCGACCACTCTCTGGTTCTATGTCATGGTAGCTCAGCATCTGAGATGATGCTTGTGTTGACCTGGACAGCAGTTAAGGGCTGTGACTCATAGAAACAGTCCCTTCTGATCTCTAGCTCAGTACTCGTCTGGACCTTAGTGGGCAAAGCAAATCCCTCCCAGCTGATGAGCACGCTACCCTGAGCTGCCCAGGGCCTCATTTCTGTGGGCGTGAGTAGAAGTGAGATGCTGCCAATATTCTGGCCTTGCTTGTTCCCAGTCCACCCAGTTTCTGAGATCTTTTTTTCTCTTTACATGACACTGTAAGTCCCTTGAGAACCTGCAACCCCCCCCCCAACACCACTCTCATGCTTTTTCTCTTCTTCCCTGAGAAACTTCTGGAAAGTCAACCTCTACTCCCTGTCTCCAGCAGCCGCTCCTCTGTCACTCTTAGCAGCCATGTTTGCAGAGATTCCTATATTTCTAGGCCCTGACACCCATGTGATCCTGGTATCTCTGTGCTTTGCCCCCTTTTCGGGTTAGGCCGTGTGACCTTGCATGTCTTTAGGACCAGCAGGCCATGGGATAAAACAAGGCTTGGTGGCTGTCCAGCTGTCAAAGTGTCCCTGTTTCAAATGTGCATTGCCATCTCGTAGACCAAGAAAGCCAAGTCAAATTGGTGGGAAGTAGACGTCTTTCTGGCTGGGAAGGAAAGCCTCACTTCAGATAGGGTCCAAGCCACTTTTTTGGCACCTTGGAAAAGTAGGCTAATGTTCAGCCCCACTCCTGATAGGTGTCATCTCCATGAACCCACTGAAGCCATCCAGAAGTTTGCATTTTCTGCCAGCCACCCTGGGAGGTGGTGCTGGCTGCTCTTGTGTATTCTTGTTTCTGGAAGACCCTTGACAGCATAGAGCCCTGCTGGGTCCCCTCTGCACTTCCCCTTTGCTGGGCATTATCACTTTCCTGCAAATCTCCCTCCAAGATGGATTGGGAGAATAAGACGACACAGGCCTGGACTGAGAGAGTAGACAAGGGTCTACATTTGGCTCCTAGCAACTTGGACTGCCATAGTTCTGAAGCCTTCCAGGGCTGTTTCTCATGTGTGTATCACTAAGACTTTGATAGCCCCTTCCCGGACTAGTATCATTCCCTACTCTGGGGGCTCCTCGTGATGACTATGGAGGACTGCATGCTCACTATCCCAAACTTAGTCTCCACACGTGTGCAGAAAGGTTTGTGGCGCCCGGCTGTGCAGCTACTGCCTCATCCAAAAATACAGGGTGGATGGAGAGAGGCAGGCTCTTAAGAACAGAGCCCCAAGAGCAGCTCCTGCAAGCAGCACAGCTGGCAGGGCTGCTCAAGATGCCAAGGGCTTAGGTCAACCTGTCCGATCCTCTCCTTCTATGTTTCTGCTGCTCTTCTGGCATGCCATGCAGGCCTAGCAGACAACGCCAATGACCTGGAGAAGCGCAGACAGATCTACGGGCAGAACTTCATCCCTCCCAAGCAGCCAAAGACCTTCCTGCAGCTGGTATGGGAGGCCCTGCAAGACGTAACTCTCATCATCCTGGAGGTGGCTGCCATTGTGTCTCTGGGCCTCTCCTTCTATGCACCACCTGGGGAGGAGAGCGAAGGTGAGGGGCAGGGCTCGGGGTTGGAAAGGGAGGAAGGAGAGCCCCAGGATATCCCCGCACCTGCCTTTCATGACATCTTTACTTCCTTTCCCTTCTGTCCTTGGACACAGCCTGTGGGAATGTGTCTGGCGGGGCAGAAGATGAGGGTGAGGCTGAGGCTGGATGGATCGAGGGGGCTGCCATCCTGCTGTCTGTCATCTGCGTGGTGCTGGTCACAGCCTTCAATGATTGGAGCAAGGAGAAGCAGTTTCGGGGCCTGCAGAGCCGCATCGAGCAGGAGCAGAAGTTTACAGTCATCCGCAACGGGCAGCTCCTCCAGGTCCCTGTGGCTGCACTGGTGGTGGGGGACATCGCCCAGGTTAAGTATGGTTAGTGTGCCAAGGAAGGTGGGCTAGAGGAGATCCCACTCCCAGCACAGGTGTATCCCCAGGAGCATGTGTTCCTTCAATGCAGGGGGCTGGAGATGAGTGGGTGAGGCAGGGTGGAAGGGACTTTGAGAAGCCACAGCGCTCCTCAGGAAGCAGGCTATTCCCCCGGGCCCTCTAAGGATGGAAATGTTTTCTCAGTTCCCGAGAGATGAACAACACGGGTGTGGGGACCCCCTACCCAAAGAGGGCTCCCAGAGAACAAGGCCCACCCTCAGGAGAAGTGGGAGGTGGTGGTGGGGAGAAGGGTTCCCGTGGACCCATGGCTTCCAGTTGTGGCTATGGCCCACCTTTAGGAGACCTGCTGCCTGCGGATGGAGTGCTCATCCAGGGTAATGACCTCAAGATCGACGAGAGCTCCCTGACTGGCGAGTCGGACCACGTGCGCAAGTCAGCAGACAAAGACCCCATGCTGCTCTCCGGTGAGGGCCCAGGTTCCCAACCAGCGCAGTGACTAGTCTTTTGGCCCAGTATGTCCATCCATGCCAGCCTGCCAGACATGCCTCATGGAGAGGATTACCAAATCACCCTTCCAGTTAGGGAGTCTCAGAGCGCCCCCTCCCAACTGTAAGGCCACAGTGGGCCACTGAAGACCGGATGGCAGGAGCCACGGGGCAAGCAAATGGACTCTGGCTGCTCAAGAGGACTTTAAGCAGCCTAAATAGGAAGCCTCAGGGGGGGCTTTGTGCTGGTACATGTTCTCTTCCTAAATCCAGGCCCTCAAAAACACCCAGTAGAGGCAGTTTCCTTTCCAGAAGGTTCTGAGTTAGCTCAATATTTAGCACAGTAGGAAATAAAGTGTACAATTGGACAGAAAAGCCAAAGGCCCCTGTGGGTCCCATGAATGGCTCATGCTATGCGCCTGGCAAGTACCTGACCTCTGGGAGCCTCTAAATGCCCTTCAGACCAGGGAACAGGCTGTAGCTTAGGCCTGTCGTCTTATGGCCTCTTAGCTCTCCTGGCTTCTAGATGTTTGTGTCTCTGTCTCCAGAAATATCTAGGAGCAAACATGAGGGGCACTGAACTGGTCTCCCATCAGGTGGTGCAAATCTTTGTATCAGGCTCTCTGTGTTCTGTGTCAGGTACCCATGTCATGGAAGGTTCTGGAAGAATGGTGGTGACAGCTGTTGGTGTGAACTCCCAGACAGGCATCATCTTTACATTGCTTGGAGCTGGTGGAGAAGAGGAAGAGAAGAAGGATAAGAAAGGTAAAGTAACACTGCTTTCCATTTCCAGAGCTGATAAGACGGCCTTCTTCTGTGTTGCTGTCCTTGCTTTTTTGTCTGCCTATTGGCAGTGCCCTGCTGGCCAATCCTAGGCCCTCAAGGGATGGGAGGCCATGCTTATTTGTCTGATTCTTCTCCAGATGTTGTAAGGGCAGTTTCCTTTAGATAGCCTTGGGGTGCCTATGCCTGGAATATGGTCAAAAGGACAGGGGCCATGGCTTTGGAGGATGCTACTAGGGCCCTCAGGCCCACGCTTAGAGCTAGCATGCATGGCCAGTGCTCCCTCTGAGCCTCAGAACTCATGAAGCGTCACATCTGCCCTTATTACTCCCTATCCCCAAGCTAGATGTGGAGCAGAGATTTCCTGATATGTGTCTACCTACTGGGACATGTATACAAGTACAGACTGACTGCCCAGGTGGGCAGAACTCTGCTTCCAGCTGTGAGGCCCTGGAGCCAGTGAGCTGGGACAGTTGGTCTTAGGCTGCTAGAGCTGAGAGAGCAGATGGGGTTGGTCAGCTCACCCTCAGCCACACATGGACAGGTCAGCAGACACATTAGCAGCCCCAGCATCAGGTACCTCTTGAAGGCCCCTGCTTCTGGAGAACAGGGAGAGAGGAGCTAAGCAAGCTGCTATTGCCTGCAAGTTTCTGTGATCCCAGGCTTCCATGCATATTTCCCTACATGGGGACCTCCCTGCCCCCTGATAGACAGGCCCTCCATTGCTGCACCAAGCCCTCTGTCCCTACAGGACTCAGCCTATGTCCCTCCTCTGCGAGCACTATGGGGGCTCACAGGCAGGTGGGTAGCATCTGGGCCTCATCTGGGCTGGACTGGGATGAAATCCCTAGGTCAGATGACCCTGCCCATTGGCTTCGTGCTCCTCACTAGTTGTCACGGTGCTCATAAGTGTAGGGGCCTCCAAGGCCCCCCACCCTGCTAGCCAAGGGTTACTGAAACCCAGACTATCCTGGTGTCTCCTGTGGTTCCTTTCCAGGCTCCTGGCCTCCTACTCTGTCCCTTCAGTGTTGTTGAATGTTGGCAGTTCAGGGTTAGCATCTTTCACAGCTTGGTCCTGGGCTTTCTCCTCTGTCAACTTGACCAGAACCTTTTAGCTCCTCCCAGGCCCCCCTTTACTCTTCTCTACTCCCCTCAGGCTATGCAACTTAACAGGTCAGAGTAAGTCAGCTCCCTGAAGGGGTCCAAGACAAAAAATTAGTGGGTGCCATGGCCCAGGTCTCCTGCCTCCTGTGAGTCAGTCTAGTCTGTTGGGCACATTCTGAAGGCATTCCCTGTCCACTTGCTGCCTGTATCTTCTAGTTTTATGGGTGTTTTTTTTTCAGTACTGCAGTTTGAATCCAGCTCCTTGCATTTGGGAGGCAAAGTGCTCTACCATGCCTCCACCCCTTTTGTGCTTGTTATTTTGGAGATACAATCATGCTTCATCTTGCTGGGTCACCTGTCTGGATCTTTTTAGGCTTTTCATTGTAGCTGAGATAACAGGCATGAGTCACCACACCCAGCTTCTTTCTATTGGGATGAAGGGTCAAGGATTTTTCTTCCCAGGCTGGGCTCAAACTGTGATCCTCTTATTCGCAGCCTCCCAAGTAGCTGGGATTACAGGTGTGAGCCACCAGCAACTAGCTTCTTGCCTTTTAACTATGACTGCTATGCAACATGATTTCTCAAGACATTTTCTTGAAACACTTACCCTAAACTTCCTTCCCTCCCTCCCTTCTTGGAAGCCTCTCCTGACCCTATCTGAAACTTGGTTTCCACAGCCCCAGGTCTTCAGCCATATATTGTTATTGCACTGTTGTCCTATGCAGAACGATATCTCCTTTTCTGCCTTAGAAGTCTCCTTTACCTCGGAACCATCTGCAACCCCAAGAGGCACTGGGCAGAGAAGTTTCAAATCTATATCTTGCTCCAGACATGAATGAGATCTTTGTCTTCTTGTTGTCAACTCTAGACCCTGACCACATTCCCTGGGAGCTTTTTGGTGCTCTGGCATACCCTGTGTATATCCCTGGATCCCCAGGGCTCTGAGCTATTGGATGGTGCCTGGAAGCTCATCTCAGAAACCCTCCCTGCCCTGTGCAGCTTATCTTTAGATATGGCCCAGTGCAAATGTGGTGCCCGGCCTAGCTCCACTAACTTCCATCCCACATGTGCAGCCCTCTGAAGAAGTGGCTGGTGTGTGGTAGGCTGTACCCACCAGTTGAGGTCCCCACACATGTCTCCCTGGGGTCTAGCCTATCCACTTTCCCCCAGTGCTGCTGGACACCCCACGTTCAGACTAGCCTTTCCACAAAATGGCTCTGGGCATACAATCAAAGCTTGTTGTGGTTGAGCAATAACCTGGGGGTGCCCAGCAGGTCACAAGAACTTGGAGTCCTAGTGTGTGGTAACTGTCCCTTGAAAGCACCCTCAGCACTGAATGCTGGCAGTGACTGCTGGAGAGACTGCTGTCTAGGGTAAGATGGCTGGATGGATGCCACCAAGGCTTGGGAACCATCTAAGTAAACCCCTTTTATTGGGTCTTGGAGAGCAGCCATGATGACAGGGAGAAGGCTCTATTCAAGGGTCTCTTCCATAAGCCTACTTCTGTCCTCCCTGATCCAGAGCTCATTTAGGGCTTTAGGGGTCAAACTAATGGGAAACACTGGCTCAGGGTTTTGCTCAGGAAGCACAGAGAATGTGGGGTGACCACATATTGGGAGGTGGTGACAACGTGAATCTGGAAAATAAAGGGTATAAACAGTGCCCTTCCATGGGTGATGTCAGGGCCATGAGCCATTAGGCCTCTCCTTTCCCTCTCTTCATCCCATGCGCTCCTGGGCTGCGCTGTCTGTGCTCCAGCTCGGCTCTCTGTCTTGTGCATGTGTGTGTGTGTGTGATGGCCACATGGATGTTCTCAAGTCTCTGTGTCTGTCGTTCCTCTTCCATTGTAGGCAAGCAGCAGGATGGGGCGATGGACAGTAGCCAGACCAGAGGTAATGAGTGTGCTGTGCTGCTCAGGGCAGCCAAGGAACCTGGGTGGGAAGGGGTAGTGCTGGGGAGAGTGGGTGCTGGCAGGGGGGGGGACCTTTTGCTGAAGTGGCAGAAGCAGCACCTTTGGACAGGTAAGTGTACTCCATGGCTTCATCTTGGCCAGAGGGTAGAGGGGGCCTCCACCCACAGACACTGCTGGAAGCCCAGGGCAGCCATCTGGAGGATAGTGAGTGGATGCCAAGGCCATTGGCATAGCTTGAGCTTGTCCATGCATAAAGACCACCTGTGAGTGGACAACCTGGTCCTACTTTGGCCACATAACAAAAACCTAAGGCACAGAGAAGTTGACTTGCTCAAAGTCCTGGGTTCCAGTCAGTCCAGTGGGTTTCCCAGCTCATCTTTCATCTGTCTGAGCCCCTGGGCCAAAGTGATAGAGCAACCATGCAAGAGGCAGAGGCTCTGCTGGCATATCCTGGCACTCCTGCAAGGCATGTACTGCTTGTGAGTGGCTGGATGGCAGGCAGTGGCCTGTAAGTTCTAGGTGCTGGAAATGTAAAGGTGAGCGGAGCATATCTTGGCTCTCAGAAAGGTCACAGGGTAGAAGGATGGTGCACAAATGTAACATGGTGTGTGCTGGCCTGAACACTGCAAGACTGACAGTCTGACAAGTCAATCGGAGCTTGGGAGCACAGTCATCCCACAGTAGGTTGGGACTCAAAGCTACAGTGACCCACCTGGGTAGGGCCTCACATATCCCTCAGGCTGCCAGGAGGAAGGAGCTGCCAGTCTCGGATTACCATGTGAAAGAAAAGATGTAGAAGTGATGGCCATCGTGCCAAGAGCCTCCACTGTCTGGAGGGCAAGGGTGATGGGGAAGGAAGGCAAGCTAGGGGACCTCCATTGCTAGGTGAGGTAGCCTCTCCCCAAGATGAGTGGAAGAAGCAGGAAAAGTGGTCATGATTACTTTGGGCAGTGCAGAACCCCTCTGAGCTCAAAGAGTGTGAAGTGAGAGCTGGGAGAGCAGCATGAGGAGGAATCCAGAGCTGGCAGGGGACATGCCACCACTGTGGCAGAGCAGCCAAGATGAGGAGCAAGACAGCCCCCAGGGGAAGAGTGAGGGGAGCCTTCTGCTCCAGCGGAGACAGGGAAGTGACAGAAAAAGCTGCCCAAAACAGTCGCGGGAGCCAAAGGGAGGAATGACTTGAGCAGGGAGCAGGGGTGGCTGGGCCAGGGGGAGGGTGTTCTTATACCTCCTTGAGGGGAACAGGGACGTAGCTTAGACACCAGTGGGTAGATGGGTCAGATTTGGTTCCAGAACATTCCTTGGACCACAGGACTTTGCTCTCAGGTATTGAGATTTAGAGTGTTCTAGGACTGGCCACCTTGTCTGTGTGCCCAACTTCCTTGTGCTTCTGTCTGTCCTCCTTTGCTGTAAGAGAGCCATTTCTGTCCCACCTACGACCATGTTGGAGCTTTCCTATCTCGAGAGGGCCTGGGTTTAGGAGACAAGAGAAGGGACACTGACAGACTTCCTTTGTCATGTTAAGCTTGGAAATAAATCCCCTTTCCTCTCCTGTGGTATGGTGTGTCTTTCCCTGTGATAGCCCCTTGTAGCCCCTTCACCCTGGCTGGGCCCTCACTTTGGCTCTGGGGTTCCTTTGTGTGCAGCTAAGAAGCAGGATGGGGCAGTTGCCATGGAAATGCAGCCTCTGAAGAGTGCAGAGGGCGGTGAGATGGAGGAGCGGGAGAAGAAGAAAGCCAACGTGCCCAAGAAGGAGAAATCGGTCCTGCAAGGGAAGCTCACGAAACTGGCGGTGCAAATTGGGAAAGCAGGTAGGGACAGCTTGAGGCAGCAGGCTAATGCCACCGACTGGGCCTCAGACCGCTAGGCCTCTGGAGATGGAGCCAGGAAAATGGAATATGACAAGTGGTGTGGGCTAGGGAACCAGGCTGGGAGGTAAGGCCCTGGCCCAGCCTCCCTAAATGAACATGGATTATTCCAAACTCCCTCCTAAAGCCCAGGTCACACACTCACCTCTCCACCTCCGTTCCCCACCACTCCATGTCTAGGACATGGTCAGAAGGCAGCCAGCACCATTTAAGGGACTGCTGGGCAGACTCCTGACATCTGAGGGCAGGCTAAGGGTGATTTTACCCAGGCATGCTCCTCAATCTGTAAGCCTTGATGCTTTCACACTGTCCTGAGAAACTCAAGTAATGACCATCCTAGGCACTGCCCCCACCCTTATCCACCAAGCCATCCCCCAAACTGTTTATCCCAGAACATGAATCAAATCAATCTGCCCTTTGAAAACATTCTGGCTAGACCCAAGCACAGTGACTCATACCTGTAATCCTAGCCACGCACGAGACAGAACAGAGGATTGTGTGTGGGTTGGGAACATCATTGTTCAAGGCCATCCTGGACAAAGCGTGAAAGACTCCCCCATCTCAACGAACAAAAGGCTGGGATGGCAATACCCACCACCAGTCTTGGTCCACGCTGGGCTAGGACCTTATGAGTCCTATTTGAAGACTAACTAAAGCAAAATGGGTCAGGGATGTGGCTTACATGGCAGGAGCACATGCTTAGCAAATGAAAGTCCCTGAGTTCAAACCCCAGTACTAACAAAAGAGAAAAACAGGGAAGGAGGGAGAGGGGGAGGGTAGCTAAATGGCCCTGATCAGGCACAAGCTAGCCACAGCTGTAGTGCCCCTTACCTCCCTCTTTTTTTGCCAGTCCTGAGGCTTGAACTCAGGGCCTAGGCACTGTCACTGAGCTTCTTTTGCTCAAGGCTAGCACTCTACCACTTGAGCCACAGCGCCACTTCCGGCTTTATCTGTGTATGTGGTACTGAGGAATTGAACCCAGGGCTTCATGCATGCTAGGCAAGCACTGTACCACTAAGCCACCTTCCCAGCCCCTCCCCCCCTTACCTCTCTTTCTCTTTTCCTTTCTCCTCTTCCACCTGTGATGACCTCCTTCCACCACCGTCTTTGTGAACTCCATCATGACTGAGCAGGGCTGGTGATGTCTGCTATCACTGTCATCATCCTGGTTCTCTACTTTGTGATCGAGACCTTTGTGGTGGAGGGCCGAGTGTGGTTGGCCGAGTGCACGCCAGTCTATGTACAGTATTTTGTGAAGTTCTTCATCATCGGCGTCACTGTGCTGGTGGTGGCTGTCCCTGAGGGCCTGCCTCTGGCTGTCACCATCTCTTTGGCTTACTCTGTCAAGGTAATCGTTCATAATACCTTGTCTAAAAATGTGAGAAGTTGTACAAAGGGGTTTCAATTCAACAAGTCAGATTATGAGTACAATGCATCTTGATCATACTTGCAATCGATGACAGAAACAGCAGCAAGATGTCAGCAAGCACTTTGCAGCGGTGAGGACAGGGAAGGGGTCCCTGTCTCTCAGAGGAGCCCCTGGGAGGGACTGAGGGATAGCTTTGCTGAGTGGGCTGAGTGGGCCCATCAGTGTGAACCCTATGCCCACTCAGCTGCCTGGGCACAGAGAGATAAGTTGGAAAGCAAGTGCATGGTGAGGTACACTTGAGGATTGGCAGTTGGGACCCAGGTAGGAGGAGGCTGGAGGGTCTGGGAAGCAGAGACCTGGTGTTGAACACAGAATGGGGGGGAGGGGGCATGGCCTCCTGGAACACTGTGAGGCGGTGATTAGAACATGAGAGAGGAAGGTTGGCGTGAAGGGGGTGGAAGAAAAGGGGGCTATGGCAGGGAGGCATTAGGCAACATCCGAGGAGAGGGGTTTCCTACAACCTGAGTGCTCCCCATTTGATGAGTACATACATCTTCAAGATCTCTTTTGATTCAAGGCCACCACGTAGCCCAGAGCTGACAAAGGCACCATGTTTGAGCTGACCAGGCCTTGTTCCTCTTGCTGTAATGAGCAAACAACCCAAGTGCCCCTCACCTTATTTTACAGAAAATGATGAAGGACAACAACCTGGTACGCCATCTGGATGCCTGTGAGACCATGGGCAATGCCACAGCCATTTGTTCAGATAAGACGGGCACCCTCACCACCAACCGGATGACCGTGGTCCAGTCCTACCTAGGAGACACCCATTACAAAGAGATTCCATCTCCCAGCGCCCTGACCCCCAAGATCCTTGACCTCCTGGTCCATGCCATCTCCATCAACAGTGCCTACACCACCAAAATACTAGTGAGCTGGGCCAGGAGGGCAGGCGGCAGAGCCACAGTGGGATGTGGGGCGGGGCCTGGGTGGGGGCGTGGCTTGAGCTGTGCTGAGGGGCTCCCTAGGTGTTCTTAAGAACTTTCCAGGGGCTTAAGAGCATAGCGAAGTGTAGTGGTAGAGTGCTTGCCTAGCATGCATGAGGCTCTGGGTTTGATCGCCAGCACCACCAGAAAACCGAAACCAAGAACTTTTGAGCTAAGTGTCCGGGGTGCTGGTAACCTTCCTCACAGTCGTTCGCATGACAAGGTGCTCTGGCTGCTGGGTGGGGCCTGGCAGGTTCTAGCAGTTCCTTCTAAGACTCATGAAAGATGGGACCCTGCTTGCAGAGGGTCCCTTGGCAGCTAGGGCATGGTCTAGCAAGCCCACATGGGGACTTTCCTCTGCCCCACCACACTTTAACAACGTGGTGGCCACAGCTGGGCAGGAGCCTTGGCCTGGGAATGGCCCAGAGGGGGCTCTCCACCCCAGCGCCATGCTGGCTCTCCTCGTCCCGCAGCCTCCAGAGAAGGAAGGCGCTCTCCCACGCCAAGTGGGTAATAAGACGGAGTGCGCTCTGCTGGGCTTCGTCCTAGACCTGAAGCGGGACTTCCAGCCTGTGAGGGAGCAGATTCCCGAAGATAAGCTTTACAAAGTGTATACCTTCAACTCGGTCCGCAAATCCATGAGCACGGTCATCTGCATGCCTGATGGCGGCTTCCGCCTCTTCAGCAAGGGAGCCTCGGAGATCCTGCTCAAAAAGTGAGTGGGTCACCCCAGGAGTCAGGGGCTGGGTGTCTGGGGAATGGCTGAAGGGTATTACCAAAATCTTTCATTGTACTGTTTTTTTGTTTGTTTTTTGGTCCGGTCGTGGGGCCTGAACTCTGGGCCTGGGCACTGTCCCTCAGCTCTTCAGCTCAAGGCTAGTGCCCTACCACTTGAGCCACAGCACCACTTCCGGCTTTTTTCTTTTTGCTTATGTGGTGCTAAGGAATTGAACCCAGGGCCTCAGGCATGCAAGGCAAGCGCTCTACCACTGAGCCAACTTCCCAGCCCCTCATTGTATTGTGGGGAAACTGACCTGACACAGAATTGTCCTTTTGAACCACTCTAAATGTACAATTCAGTGCAGTACAATTCAGTATATCCACAAGGCCATGGAGCTCCTAAACATTTACCTGCCTTCCAAAAGAAACCCCAGGATCATTAAAGAATCATTCCCCACCCCGCTCCCACTTCAGCCCTGGCAACCACAATCTGCTTCATGCTCCTATAGATTTGACTGTTCTGGACATTTCATAGAAGTGGAACTGTTGGGCTGGGAAGGTGGCTCAGTGGTAGAGTGCTTGCCTTGCATGCATGAGGCCCTGGGTTCGATTCCTCAGTACCACATACACAGAAAAAGCCAGAAGTGGGGCTGTGGCTCAAGTGGTAGAGTGCTAGCCTTGAGCAAAACAAGGTCAGGGACAGTGCCCAGGTCCTGAGTTCAAACCCCAAATCTGGCAAAAAAAAAAAAAAAGAAGAAAGAAAGAAAGAGAAACTGTACACTTTGTGTCTGGCTTCTTTCACTGAACAGAATGCCCTCCACATTCATCTGTATATCAAAACTTCCTTTGCTTTTGATAGTTAAACAATATCTCATTGTATGGGGTATTGACTGTCTATTGACAGACCTTCTGGGTTGCTTCCATATTTACCATTAAGACTCATGCTGCTGGGGCTGGGAAGGTGGCTCAGTGGTAGAGCGCATGCCTTGAATGCATGAGGCCCTGGGTTCGATTCCTCCGCACCACATAAGCAAAAAGAAAAAAAAAAGCCGGAAGTGGCGCTGTGGCTCAAGTAGTAGAGTACTAGCCTTGAACTGAAGAGCTGATGGACAGCGCCCAGGTCCAGAGTTCAGGCCCCATGACCAGACCCCAAAAAAAATTTAAAAAAAAACAAGAATCATGCTGCTATGAACATTCATGTGCAAGTTTGTGTTTGCATGCATGTTTTCAACTTTCTTTTTCCTAGATACTGTGTTAGCTTTCTGTTACTATGTCATCTGAGCTGGACACAGAGCTGCATACCTGAAGTCCCAACTACTCAGGAGGCAGAAGTGTGAGGAAGCCTTAAGCACAGGAGTTCAAGGCCAACCTTGGCAACATAATGAAATTGTCTCAAAATATTTTGAGATAAATCAACTTTTATTAAGAGAAAATTTTTATTTTGGCTTATACTTTGGGGAGGTTGCAGTCTAATATCAATTGGCCAGAGAGTATGTCATAGATGGATGTAATGAGAAAGAGAAAGACCTAGTCCCATAAGCCTCGAGGGCACACCCCCAGTAACATACACCTCTCAGTAGCCTCCTCCTCTTCATGTGTCCACCACCGTACAATAGCAGCATGAAGCTAGGGACCAAGCCTTTGTGAAATAGTCCAGTCCTAAACTATAGTGTGTGTCCTTGGTCCTTATGGCCATCTCGTGATATTAAGATGCATTTTTCCAGTCCATGTCTAAGAGTCTCCAAAGTCTTAACTGTTCCAGTATTATTCAAAAGCCCAAGTTCAAAGCCTCCTGTGAGCCCTTACAAAAAGAAAAAAGAATATTATGCACTTCCAAGGTACAATAACATGGGAGACAATAACATTCCCATCCCCAAAGAGGGGAAATAAGAAAAGAACGAGGATCTGGCCAAAGACAGACCAAAACCCAGGAAGGCAAACATTAAATCTGAAATCTCCAGCATGTGGGGCACACTGTGTTTGGATCTAGGCTCCCAGAGCTTGACTAGCTCCCACCTTCGTAGCTTTACTGGTCGCAGCTCATATGGGCCTGGCGTGTACTGGTTGTTCTCACTGCCTGCAGCTTCAACTTCACTGTCACAGCTTCCTGCAGCTCCCTGTTGGGGGCTGTGTGCAGAGATTCTGACCCTGACACACACAGCCTACCCCTGGGTCTTTCTTTGAAATCCATGTGCAAACCTTCATGGCCCTGTAACCCTTGTGTATTATGTGCCTCCAAAAGCCAGTACCATAAGGATAAAGTCATGGTCAGCCACAACTGAAGCTATACCTGAGCTCACTTGAATCATGGCATCAGTGTGTTTTAGATGCCTTGCTAGCTAAACATGTGGGACAGGGGGCGGGGGAGACTCAAAGGGAAATGAATCATTAAACGCTTGCTCTGGGGTTCTCCTCAAAAGATCCTGCCCTGGAAAGCCTAAAACATGAAGTGGAATTTCTCCTTCTCTGAAAAATGGTTGATGACCTTGATGATGGTTGTGACCTTGAAAATTTTTAAGATTTCTTACGGGCCTCTTATTGTCTCCATGTTTGAACTCAGGACCTTGGCACTGTCCCTTAGCTTTTTTGCTCAAAAGCTAGCACTGTACCACTTGGTGACTAGAGATAAGAGACTCACAGACTTTGCTGCCAGATTAGCTTTGAACTGCAATCCTCAGATGTCAGTCTCCTGAGTAGCTAAGATTACAGGCATGAGCCACTGGCTCCTGGTTCTTTACATACACTTGATATTAAATCATTATCAAATACATGACTTGTTTTTCCTGCCATTCTACGGGTTGTCCTCACCCTTTCAACAGTGTCCCTACATGCATGAACATTTTCAGATTATGATGAAGTCCAATTCATCTGTTTGCTGCTGTTGTTAATATGGGTGTTCCTTTAGTTTGGGGAGGGGTGTTGTTTTGTTTTGAGTCTTAGTGCCTGTGTGTAGTGTAGGCTGTCCTGAAACTTGCAATCCTCCTGCCTCTGCCTCTGCAGTTCTGGGATCTCAGATATGTGCCACAAAAAGGCCCAGCATGGGTTTTTGTTGGTTTTGCCAGTCCTCAGGTTTGAACTCAGGACTGGGTGCTATCCCTGATCCTCTTTGTGCGCAAGGCTAGCGTTCTACCATTTGAACCACAGCACTACTTCCAGGTTTTTCTGAGTAGTTTATTGCAGATAAGAGTTTCATGGACTTTCCTGCCCAGGCTGGCTTCGAATCATGATCCTCAGAGTAGCTGGGATTACAGGCATGAGCCATTGGCCCCCAGCACATTGTTGTTGTTATTGTTGTTGTTGTTAAAGTGATTAAAATGTTCTAAAGTTGACTATAGTGATGGTCATGAGTATCTGAGAATATGCTAAAAAGGTTGAATGATACACTTTACATGGGTAAATTGTAGGAGAATTGAATCTCAATAGTTAGTTGAAAAGTTGGAGGAGGAAGCATGTGGCCTTGTTTCTGAGCATGCCTGCTCCCCCTACCGCTTCCCTGCCTGCATACTTCCCCTGGGCCTCTGTTTTGTTCCCTGCTCTCTCACCTAGCTCCTCCCATCCCTTTCTTGTGGTCCTTGGGAACTGGTTCCCAGGGTTCCCTGTGCCCCAGGCTCAGCCTACTCCCTGCTCTCAGCAGACTTGATCACCAAGTATGCCAGGCCCAGCCTCTGTAACCCACAGCAAAGGTCATTTCCCTACTGCATTCGGCATAGAAGCTGGAGTGCCGCCATCTTTCTGTGCTCCTTTAGTGGGTACTCAGGGCCACAGGGGCACTGTAGCTAAGAGTCTAGAGTTTGTAAGTGGGACTGAACCCCAGCTCTGCTCTGCTGGCTGTTTGAACAGAAGTTGCTCCTCCTGACAACCACCTTAGCTTCTCCTTTCAACATGAAGATAGCAGCACTACTGATCTCCTGGAAGTACTGTGAGAATTCCATGAGTGAATCCCTGTCTGTAGGAAGATACTAGTCCATGCCAGCTTTTGTTAGTTTCCTTCTGCATAAGCCTAGCCAATTCACCTGCACTGCCTGCTACAGGAGGCGCTTCTTTCACACACCTGTCTCTCTGGCTGAGTTCTCTCCAAGTCTTGTTCCTTCTAGGAACCCCCTAGGTTCATCAGGCTTGGACCCTGATGATTGCTGCTGCTTGTCTTATCCCCACCCCACAGCATCCAGATTTTGCCTGTGTTCCCCACCATTGCTCTAGAGAGTCCACGGAAGAGCTATTTTGAGTCCCATGCTCCCACCTGGGTTCCTCAGCTGAGACAGTGGCACCAGCGTCCAGAGCCTGCTGTTACAAACGATCTCAAACCTACTCACTTAAACAGCAGAAATTCAGCCGGAGAATGAGGGGTCACGCCTCTAATCCTAGCCACTCAGGAGGCTGAGATCTGGGAACTGTGGTTCAAAGCTAGCCTGGGCAGAAAAGTCCCAGCGATTCTGATCTCCAAATAACTACTCCAACATTAGAAGTGGCGCTGTGGCTCATGGCGGTAGAGCACTAGCATTGAGCATAAAGAGCTCAGGGACAGCACCCAGGCCCTGAGTTCAAGCCCCATGACTGACATAAATAGAACAAAACAAAACAAAAAAACCCACAGACATTTGTCATCCTGGGCTGGGAAGGTGGCTTAGTGGTAGAGTGCTTGTTTAGCATGCATGAAGCCCTGGGTTCCATTCCTCAGTACCACATACACAGAAAAGTCAGAAGTGGTGCTGTGGCTCAAGTGGTAGAGTGGCTAGCCTTGAGCAAAAGAAGTGCAAGGACAGGGCCCAGCCCCTGAGTTCAAGTCCCAGGACTGATTTCTTTTTAAAAAGAAATTTGTCATTTCACAGTTTTAATAGAAATCCAGAGTGAAGGTATGGGCAGGGCTGTGCTCGATCTGAAAGCTGCAGAAAAGGATCCTTGCTTGCCTCTCCCAGATTCTGCTGGTGGCCAGCAAACCTTGGCTTGTAGCTGCATCACTCCAATCTCTGCCTCTGTCATGGCCTTCTCCCCTGTCTGTCTCTGTGTCTTCTGCTGTCTTTACAAAGGACACATCATTGGCTAAGGTCTCACCCTTATCCAGTGTGACTGGCAGTATTTCCTCTTGTTCTCTCCCTGTCCCCACCTTGCCCTACTGTCCCTCCCCTGTCCCAGGTGCACCAACATCTTGAATAGCAACGGTGAACTTCGAGGGTTTCGTCCGCGTGACCGGGATGACATGGTGAAGAAGATCATTGAGCCCATGGCTTGTGATGGCCTTCGCACCATCTGCATTGCCTACCGAGACTTCCCTTCAAGCCAAGAGCCTGACTGGGATGATGAAAACGAGGTGGTGGGCGACCTCACCTGCATAGCTGTTGTGGGCATCGAGGACCCCGTGCGGCCTGAGGTAGTCATGGTGTTTCTGAAAGCTGCTCTCAAACCTGCATCCTGGGCCCAAATTTGTTCACTGCGGGGCAAAGTGACCTTTCCTCACATCCAGCCTGTACAGTGTAAGGTTTTGGCCACAAACATGCATAAAGTAGACCTCTTTCACCTACCTCCTCCTGCTCGAGTTACAGGTAGAGCAAGCCATCCAGCCTCTGGACTGTGGGGAGGCTAGGTAAGGTGGTTATTAGCAGACCTTCCTCGGTATACTTGACTCCTTTCCTTGCTGGGCTCTCTTGCCCTTGACCTATGTAGAGATTCTGTGCTGTTCACCAAACGCCTGCTCCTGCTGGGCCCCTGAGGAGGCTCAGGCTCCATCTTCTACCAGGTGAGAGGGGAAAGCAATGAGACCTCTACCACCTGGGCTAATGGATGGAAGCGGGTGATGATGTCTAGAGAGGAGTCAGGCATGGCTGGTCTAGAAGCTTGAGCCATATGGTTTGGTGAGCAGGGTGAGTAGTCAGCAGTCACCAGTCTAGATGGATCCAAGCGAGGTTCAGGACACCCATAGGGAGATGTCAAGACGGCAGGTGGCTGTAGGAGTGCAGAGCTCAGACCTGGAGGGAAATTCCAGAAACATCTCTATATGGCTGATGGCACCAGAGCAGTGTACAGCTGAAACAGGCCAGACAGGGCGGGGAATGCTCAAGGTCCACAGAGCTGAAGCAAACAGAGTAAAGGAAGGTGAGTTAAGGAAGTTAAGGCCTTCATACTGGAAGATCATGGGCGACTTTGACCTGACAAGATTCTTGGTATTGGTAATTTTCAGGCTTTTTTCTTTTAAGGTGGGAAAGCCTTGAGAGAGGCAGTGTGGTAGGACCCCTTGTTCCCAGACCCTGTCTATTGGTGCCCACCTCATGTTAGAAGCAGGGACACCTGGCTATTTCCTATTAGCCTGAAAGCACATATTTGTAGGGGCTTCCACTGGGGGATGGCAGAAATTTCTTGCACTTACCAAAGATATTCAGTTCAGAAGACAATGCTAGCCACATCTACACTGTGGCCATGGGTCATTGTCAGAAGAGCAGCCCTGTATTCCACAGACAACACTGTGTCCGTGGGTAGGGAGGGAACTGCTCTGAGAGAAACTACCTGAGGCTGGCCTGGGAGAAGACGGATGGATGGGGGATGAACTACAGCAAGCAGCATTGGCGCAGGGAAGGAAGGCAGTGGTATGTGGTATGACACCCTGGACTAACTGGGCAATATTCCTTTTGTTTTTTGTCGGTCATGGGGCTTGAACTCTGGGCCTGGGCACTGTCCCTCAGCTCTTCAGCTCAAGGCGAGCGCTCTACCACTTGAGCCACAGCACCCCTTCCAGTTTTCTGGGGGTTCATTAGAGATGAGTCTCATTCACATTCCTGCTTGGGCTGGCTTTCAACTGCGATCCTCAGATCTCAGTCTCTGAGTAGCTAGGATTACAGGCATGAGCCACCAGCACCTGGCTAATATTCCTTTTTTATGACTTCCTGAGTTGCTAGGATTACAGGCGTGAGCCACCGGCGCTCAGCTAATATTCCTTTTTTATAAGTTTTGTCTCAAAAAACCAGACACTGGTAAATCTTGAGAAAGATATAGCAAAGACCCAGCTTTAGTGCGTACCACGGCGGGGCATCTCAGGGCAAGCAAAGGACAGCCAGCCTAAGTGATGGCAGAAGGATGCGGGAACAAGGACAGCTCTTTTCAGCTTGAGATACTTGAGGGAGAGTTCAGGTGGCAGATCACAGCGGTAAAGCCAGGTGGAGAGGTCAGAGAGACCAGCCAGCTGGGTAGTTGCCAAGGAGGGAGAACAAAATGCCCAGCAAATGCTTTTAAGCTGAAAGCAAGTAGGCGGGCACATGGGCCTCAGTTAACTTGCTGGGTGCTTGGAGGTTTGGGTGGCTGTAGGCAGAGGAGAGCCGAGGAAGGGGCTGTGTTGACCAGAAGCTGGAGGTTAGGTGATATTAATGCTGGCAGCTTCTCCAGACACAGCGTGGAGCCTTCAGGAGAAAGCAGAGAATGGGGCTGAGCCGATGACAAGGGATGATTTGTCCCACAGGGAGCAAGTAGTCCTTGGAGGAGGAGGAAAGAGGCTTCTATTTTTGGCATATTTTACTAATAAAATTGTATTGCTATGATGAAGGTTTTGTACAGAGGGGTTACAATTCCCTAAGTCAGGCAATGAGGACAATTCTTTTTGGACAATGTCACCCCTTCCTTGTCTTCCCTCCAGCTTTCCCCTCCTTTCCCTGCCCACAGGTTGCTTAGTCATTTTTTTTACAGAGTGTCTACTGAATACCATGAGTGCATTTGTTCACCCTTCCTCTTTTCATTCTGCCGCCTGACTGGGAAGCTAAGAACCTAGAGACCCTGTTTCTGGGTCTCAGGTTCATTGTGGCCACTAGGTGGCAGCAAAGGAAGCATTTTTCCGGGCGCTTCAGGGAAAGGAGCTGCCAAGCTACTTCTACCTTCCTGTAGCTCATGACCTTATCCAGTACCCCAAGATCCTCAGAGAACACAAAGTGATCCTGTGGCTGGAAGCAGAAAGGCACATCATGGGAACATGCAGGATGCCTAGTTCCTCCTGTGCTGTACTCCTCCAGGCCTTGTCTATTCCTGCCAGTTGGCAATATTTGTTCCAATCTCATAGCTGGTCTCCTGGGTTCCCATTCTCTACCTGCTTGGCCTGATTTGCACTCAGCACTGGGGCTTCTTGTTCTTGTTCCCTTGATCCAGGCTCTAATACCACATTTGGAAATGAAATGCATGCATAACCAATAATGTTCCATTTCCCATAGCAAGTAGATCATGTAAAAGTTAGAGCTCCAAGAGGGGGAAAAGAAGATTAATTCCAGAGGCAAATGTCTTTGATTTTATATTGTAAAACCAGACAAAAGGTAGAGGTACCCAGAGCTTGGCCACAAGCCAGGATGGCTAACCTAAGTCAGGGCTGTGGTGGACCTGCTTGTGACCAGGGAGCCAGCAGAGTGGCCAGGGTTGGGAGGCCCCTTCCTTATTGTTCTTCAGAACCAGTGAGCCACCCTGACAGCCAGCCTCCCTGGTAACCTGTGTGAGTCCTGCTCAGCAGCTCTGGGCTTCCACCTTTCAGCTAGAAAATGAGCTTGATGGAGTTGGGTAATTCCTGTGAACACTAACAGGACCTATCCAAGCACAAAAGCTTCCAATGGCTTCCCTGGACCTTACCCTTGCTGCCTGGACCTGGATGTGAATCATCTGTCTCCTGAAACTCACAAGGAGGCAGTAGGGGGGAGCCTGAGGGACCAAGGGGAGCACCTGCCCCTGCAGGCTGTGCTCCGCACCTCCCCTCTCCACAGAGCCCCATACCCATCATTGGGCACACAGGTTCAACTTTGCTGGACATTGGGGTATAGCAGCTATAAATGTTGGTAAAGGGACGGTCCAGGGGCTAACTATGTCTTTCATTGCTTACCTCGCCCTCTTCTCTCGTCCCTTCCAGGTCCCTGAAGCAATTCGCAAGTGTCAGCGTGCTGGCATCACAGTCCGCATGGTAACTGGGGACAACATCAACACAGCCCGAGCCATTGCGGCCAAGTGTGGCATCATCCAGCCAGGAGAGGACTTCCTGTGCTTGGAGGGGAAAGAGTTCAACCGGAGAATCCGCAACGAGAAAGGCGAGGTAGCTCTGCCACCTCATGCCTGGTGCTGGCTACTCCCCTACTCCGCCCACCCTTCCCACCCCACCCCTGCCTGTTCACCTAGTTTGGCTCTGCAGCATCTATGTGCTTCCCCCAGATAGAACAGGAGCGGCTGGACAAAGTGTGGCCCAAGCTGAGGGTGCTCGCCCGGTCCTCTCCCACTGACAAGCACACTCTGGTCAAAGGTAACTGAGCCCATGTTCTGTCTTCCCTTGCGGGGGGGGGGGGCTGGCATGCTGTGTTATCTCCTCTTGGACACCCTAGGCCAGGCTCCCAAATTAATCTCCAGGGCCTGCCTAAGAAGCCAGGGTCATTGGCTCTAGAGCTATGCTTCTTGAGAGTGGTTGATAGAAGATTCCTAAGAAGCCAGGCACTGGTGGCTCATGCCTGTGATCCTAGCTACTCAGGAGGCTGAGGTCTGCAGATTGTGGTTCAAAACCAGCCCACACAGGAAAGTAGATGCTTATCTCCAATTAACCACCTGAAAACTGGAAGGGGCTCTGTGGCTCAAACTGGTAGACCAGCAGCCTTGAGCAAAAATGCTCAGGGACAGCAGCCAGGCATGAGTTCAAGCCACATGATGGACCAAAAAGAAAAAGAAAAAAGAAAGAAAATTCTTCAGAAAGAAGGGCAAATAGAGGCTGTCCACTCACTGGAACCGATGGGGAAACTGAAGCGCAAGTTAGAAAGGCATTTAACCAACCACTCCACCAAATCACACCACACTGCCTTTGTGGGTGAAGGACTGAGGTGGGAGGAGGGACTTGATCAGAACGGGACCTGGAATGTAAAGGATGCCCACTCCCACAATTCCCTTGGCCAGTCCCCCAGAGTGGTGATGACAGATGGCACCAGCCCTGCCCTGCCTCATTTTGTGTTCCAGGGATCATCGACAGCACCACCGGTGAGCAGCGGCAGGTGGTGGCTGTGACCGGGGATGGCACCAATGATGGGCCAGCCCTCAAGAAGGCAGACGTGGGCTTTGCCATGGTAAGGCACCAGTGCCAGTCCAGTTCACCAGGCAGATGAGACCTTGTGTCTCATGGACATTAGCTTTGTACCAGAAAGTAGGAGCCAGTGTCAAAGCAGATTGTGGAGCACTAGAAGGTTCTTTCCCTCCCAACTGGCCCACTTGGACCCATATAGGCTCAGAATATTAAGGGACAAGTCAGTGGGATCCAGTTACACCACTGACAAGGGCACCAGAGGCTGGGTGCCAGTGGCTCACGCCTGTAATCCTAGCCAATCAGGAGGCTGAGATCTGAGGATCAGTATTCAAAGCCAGCCCAGGCAGGAAAGTGTGTGATACTGTCATCTCCAATTAACTATCAACAAGCTAGAAATGGAGGTGTAGCTCAAATGGTAGAGTATCAGCTTTCGGTGGAAAACGCTAAAGGACAGTGCCCAGGCCCTGAATTCAAGCCCCAGTACTGACACAAACAAAAAGGCAGCAAGATTTGTCAATGATAGCACCCAAAGCAGACTCCTAGCCTCAGAGACAATCAGCAAAGTCTGCAGTGTATTCGTCCTCTGCGCTTTGATCCTGTTGCTCTTGTAGAGCTAAATTTTCCCCTTAAAACCTTGATGCTGATGAGCGCAGTGGTCTGCTAGACACTGCCCACACAGCTGGCTCTGCCCTGCGGGAACTGCAGGGAACTGCAGGGAACTGGGCTTGGCAGATGAAAGCAGCAGCCTGGACAGGCCTCATTCCCAATCCTAGCAGGAAGCAGCCCCCTTCACGCAGCGTATGTTTTATGTAGCCCACTGGGGGCCTAGTGCATCCTTCTAGGCGAGACCAAGCAGAGCTTGCCAGATGGGGGCCAGGCGTGGGGTGGGGTGGGTAGGGCCGAGCATCTTTGTAGAATTGTAGCTGCATCAGTATTCATATATATTCATATATTAGAGCAGACCAGTGGATGGGTTCCTTCCTGGCACCAGGGTCCCACGACCTCCCTAAGTAGGCAGTTTCTATAGAATGCTAAGAACAGACAGAGGACTGCGGTGAGGCCGCTTGTGGCAGCTGGGCTGTGTGTATGGCCACATCATCAGGACCCTCTGTTTTGGAGCAAAGGCTTCACCTCGCCATACAACAACTTTCTGTGTGTGGCTCAAGATTGGGTTGGATAAAAATAAGTACTGTTGAAGGAAGGGGTGATACTGTCCAAAAAGAAATGTACTCCTTTCCTGACTTATGTAACTGTATATCACCTTTATAATAACAATAAAAGTAAACATTTTAAACAAAAAATTAGGAAGGACTGTCGCCGGTTACTGGTGTCTTACACCTGTAATCCTAGTTATTCAGGAGGCTGAGATTTGAAGATTGTGGTTTGAAGCCAACTTAGGCAAGAAAGTACTTAAGACTCATCTCCTAAACAGCTGGAAGTACAGCTGTGGTTCAAGTGGTAGAGCACTACCCTTGAGCAAAAAAAAAAAAAAAAAAGCTCGGGGAAAGCACCAAAGCCCTGAGTTCAAGCCCCAGGACTGGCATTTAAAAATAAAAGAGTACTGTCTGCCCCAGGGAGACCTTATCTGGTAGGGAA
>NW_012267425.1:1646672-1649813 GCF_000151885.1 Dipodomys ordii | reverse complement strand
CACACACACACACACACACTTTTCAGCTGTGTGCACAAAGTCTTCAGCACACTGTTGGTGCCCCGTGCGCTTGGGCCATGACTAGCTTACATTATGTATAATCCCTGCCAACCACAGAGTGAGACATCACAGATTTTGGATGTTTTGGGTTTTGTTAATTCTGGTCCTTGAGCTCAGCTTGTTATTCACAGCTGGCACTCTGCCACTTGAGCCATGCCTTTAGCCTGGCATTTTGCTACTTTTTGGAGATGGAATCTCATGGCCAGGGCTAGGCTTCAAAGTGTAATCCTTCAAGTCTCAGCCTCTTAAGTAGCTAGGATTACAGGTGGGAGCTGCTGATGCCTGCCTATATAGTCCTTTTGGGAGGGGGCGGTCGTGGGGCTTGAACTCTGGGCCTGGGCACTGTCCCTCAGCTCTTCAGCTCAAGGCAAGCGCTCTACCTACCGCTTGAGCCACAGCACCACTTCCAGTTTTCTAGTGGTTTATTGGAGATAAGGGCCTCTCGGACTTTCCTATCCGGGCTGGCTTTGAACCGTGATCCTTAGATCTCAGCCTCCTCAGTAGCTAGGATTAGAGACATGAACCACCAGCACCTGGCTACATAGTCCTTTTTGACAAAATGGCAAATGAAAAAGGAAGAGGCCTGCTTGGTTCCCTTGGCCCTCACTTACCTCTCCGTGGCCCCTCACTGTGGGTGTCCCACCAGGCACCCCAGGCCATGATGTGCTAAAGGCCCTCGTCAGCCCTCCCTCCCCCCCTTCTGTGTCCTCCCTCCAGGGGAGCTCTTGTTCGACATCGACAGCGGGCGGAATGCACCTCTGCACTCACCGCCATCAGAGCACTACACCATCATCTTCAACACCTTCGTCATGATGCAGCTCTTCAATGAGATCAACGCCCGCAAGATCCACGGTGAGAGGAATGTCTTCGATGGCATCTTCAGCAACCCCATCTTCTGCACCATTGTTCTGGGCACCTTTGGAATTCAGGTGAGAGGGGAGGCTCCATACTCGGCCTCTGCTACCTGCAAGACGCTGAGGCCCCAGGCTTCCGTCCTAGGGCTCCCCTGGTACTGGCCAGTTGTGCCATTCGTGATTTTCCTCCAACTCACACCCTTGCTGCACTCCAGGGCAGATGGTCTTCGCCCTCCAAACATGGCTGAACTTCCTTGCTGGCTTCCAGAGGGATGGACGTGCCTGTACAACTGTGTTCTCTTTACAGGTGTCACAAGTAGCCCTTCCTGCTTGCCCCTCACCATGCCAGGGTCTGCCATTCCCATTCTTACCATCTAGTTCCTTGCGGTATGGCTGTTGTAACTCTAAAAGGTTCTGTTGGAGATGTCAGCTGTGCTCAGGGGTGGAATGCCATCCTCTGCCTGCCACTATGACATGGATAGGCTGGGCAGCCCAGCTCTCCAGGAAGGGCTGAGTATTCTGATATATAGTGTTTTCCGATGGACTATAGTAAGGACCAGTGGATTGAGAGCTAATTGCCAGTGCCCGTGCTCACACTTGTAAGCCTACCTACTCAAGAGGCTGAGTTCTGAGGATCATGGTTCAACACTAGCCTGGACAGGAAAGTCCATAAGACTCTCATCTCCAACTGAGCATCAAAAAAGCTGGAAGTGGAGTTGTGGCTTAAGTGGTAGAGCACTAGCCTTGTACACAAATGCTCAGACAGTGCCTGGGCTGAGTTCAAGCCTTAATATTTGCACACACACACACACACACACACACACACACACACAAATAAAAAGAGATGCTTGCCACTGAAAGAGTTCATTACTCACAAATCCCAAGGGAGATATGCCATATTATGGGGGCTGTACAGAAGTTCTGGTCAGCAGGCAGATGGTGGGAAGATTTGATGGTTCCCCCAGAACAACTCTTAGTGAGGTCAGGCCAGGAATCTTAAGATTGGTTGCTGGGGATCCTTTCAAGCTCACTGTGGGGCTTTCTTTGTTTATTTGGTACCTGGCGGGGAGTGGGGGGGGGGCAGAGATGAACTATGTACTGGGCAGTCTGCATTTGAAAAGCTTGCTGGCCTGGGACTATGACACCTCCAAAAGTGGAGGATAATGAGGCAGGAGGCAAGGCAAGATGACCTGCATGGTCTGAGGTCAGCAGCACAGGGTGTTTGCTATGTGCAGGCAGGTTGGGTATAGAAATCATCTGATTTGCAGAGCTGAAATGTGGTCCATCCAGCTAAGTATGGGGCTTGAGTGAGGGGAGGTGGAGGCTGACACATAAGGCGTTTTGCCCCCAAAAGGAAAGTCAAGCTGTCTCTCAGGGAACAACTAGCTCATCTGCCAAGGGAACCAGTAATCCAATGACTCTGATCGGGAGGCTCTGCCTTCCCAGGAGGCTAGGCGGGTCTGGAAGGCAGGCCTGGCAGAGGGCAGGCAGGAGCTGTGCTGGTGGTCCACTGCCACTACACCTCCATTCCCCTCCTCCTGCAGATCGTCATCGTCCAGTTCGGCGGGAAGCCCTTCAGCTGTTCCCCGTTATCCACAGAACAGTGGCTCTGGTGCCTGTTTGTTGGCGTTGGGGAGCTTGTCTGGGGACAGGTAAGCGTGTCTGATCGGCCTTCTCCCCTTGCCCCTTCCAGTTGGCTCTGCTGCTGACACTTATAGTGGACAAGATGACTGGGTCCTGGTTAACCAAAGGCCCTTTTGTGGCAGCCACCCTTCCGCTCCAGAGCCTGCCCTTTGGGAAAGCACGTGGTGCAGTCAGATGGGCAGCCCTGCACAATAGGATTCAGGCCTGGGACATACTATGACCCAGAGGCACCAGGTGACAGCACCAGCAATGAGAACATGAGGGATGATGGCTGAGCTGCTCCCCTTTTCATGATAGCTGCCCAAACCTGCCCCTAAAATCTGGATGGCTTAGGAACTGGGCTGCAACTTGGTGGTAGCGCAATCATCTTTGTATGAATGAGGGCCTAGATTCCATCCCAAGCACCACACATAGAAAAAACAAGGATCTGGGGCTGGGAAGGTGGCTCAGTGGTAGAGCGCTTGCCTTGCATGCCTGAGGCCCTGGGTTCGATTCCTCAGCACCAGATAAGCAAAAAGAAAAAAGCCGGAAGTGGCGCTGTGGCTCAAGTGGTAGAGTGCTAGTCTTGAGCTGAAGAGCTGAG
>NW_012267425.1:1636193-1644602 GCF_000151885.1 Dipodomys ordii | reverse complement strand
TCAGCTCAAGGCTAGCGCTCTACCACTTGAGCCACAGCACCACTTCGGCTTTTTTCTTTTTGCTTATGTGGTGCTGAGGAATTGAACCCAGGGCCTCGAGCATGCAAGGCAAGCACTCTACCACTGAGCCACCTTCCCAGCCCCTTTAATGACCTTTTTTAATTACAAAAATAAGATGTGTTTGGGTGGGAAAAAAATCCAACAGAAAAAAATTTCCATGAGAAAAAAAAAACTAAGTCTGCTCTTCAGCATGTCGACAGGTTCCTGCTCAGACATCCAAGATGAGAGAATCCATATTCTTTCACACGATGACGTGGAAAAAAAGCCAGGCCTTCTCTTCACTCTTACCTGGCTCTTTCTTCTCCTGCCCTTCCCAGCTGTCACCCTCCTTGTCACTCTCCTCCCTGTCAGCCATTGATCCCAGGTCTTTTTCTAGACCTTTATCCTTCACAATTCTCCCAGGGAGTCACATACTCACACTTGCCTTTCTCAGCTAATAGTGAAAGACAGCATGTGTGGAATCTGGTCAGCTAGGAAAAACACAGTCTGTGGTGCCCAGAGTTTTTCATTGTCTGGCACATTGCCATGCAGTGCCCAGATGGCTGGCCTCATTCTCCAATCCCTTTGTGACCCAAGATCCCCAATATAAATCATGATATTTGCATAGACTAGCAGGTGGTCCAAGGCTGGGAATGAACCACATGCCTCTCAAGCAGGAGGTTTGGTGCATTCCAGGGTCTGGGAAGGTGGCTTAGTGGTACAGTGCTTGCCTAGCATGCCTGAAGCCCTGAGTTCAATTCCTCAGTATGACATACACAGAAAAAGCTGGAAGTGGCACTGTAGCTCAAATGGTAGAGTGCTAGCCTTGAGCCAAAGAAGCTCAGGGACAGTGCCCAGACACAGAATTCAAGTCTCAGAAATGGCCTAAAAAACAAAAACAAAAAAAAGATCCATTCCAGGAGTAGGGCAGGGGCCCGACCTGACTTTACTGCATAGTGCTCAATGGTGGACATCCCAGCTGTTTTCCCAGCCCTCTAGGTGGAGGAGACTCACTGGGGGAGGAGGAATCTGCTGCGGGAAGAAGCAAGTTTAGGAAAGCATAGTCTTCCAGGCCCAAGGAAATGCCAGGCCCCCGCATGTGGGGGCAAGAGGTGTGGCCTCTGCTCTCTTCCTGCCTCCCACAAAGCTTGTTCTTATGCCACCTGTTTGCTGTCACTGCACTGCGACTCCCCCAGGTCATCGCCACCATCCCCACCAGCCAGCTGAAGTGCCTGAAGGAAGCAGGGCATGGGCCCGGGAAAGATGAGATGACGGATGAGGAGCTGGCCGAGGGGGAAGAGGAGATTGACCACGCTGAGCGGGAGCTCCGCAGGGGCCAGATCCTCTGGTTCCGAGGCCTCAATCGGATTCAGACGCAGGTAAGACACTGTTTCTCTTGGCTCTCCTGGTGCTTCTGCCCGGAGAGGGTAGGAAACAGGCAAGAAGCAGGGACTGGGCAAGTAGAAGCTGAGGGAAGCCCGTAGGTCCTGCTGCCAAGCACACGCAGTTTCTAGCATCCCATCTGCCATCTTGCTGTACTCACTGCACCCTGGGGGCAGAGATGGCCTCTGCCTGACACAGCCTTCAGGGCCAGGAAACTAAAGGTATATGCCAATGACCAACAGCCAGCTCTCAGGGGCTCAAACCAGCACAGCTCCCTTTACTTGGTGAGGACTGCCACCAGGCCATGGGCAAGTTATGTTCTTGGAAAGAGATGCCCACTTCAGAGAGCAAGCACCGCATACGCTGGCACATACTGTAATGACTGCTCAGAGGATTCCTTTAAGGAATTGACTGCCACCAAATTGGTCCTTTCTCTTGATCCAAAGGCTATAAAGTCAAATGGTCACTGTACCACCCAGTGGTAGGCATTTTTGAAGACTTCACAAGAGCTGGTGTGCTACAGCTACCCTTATGTCTGCTTCTAGCTCTTTCCTGGCCAACTTTCCTGCCAGAAGGTTCCAGATCCTTCCCTGGTACCCTGTCATGATTGTACTACCCAGAAACAGCTCTCGCCATGGCTTACAAGGTCTCCGCCTGCTCCATCATTCCTCCTTACCAGTCACTCTGGCAGTTTGCTGTCCCTTCTGAGTCTCTCTGCTCCTGCTAAGCCCATCTGTCACTCAGCCCATGCTTTGCCATGCTGTAAACCCCTCTGGCCTAGTAGAGAGGGAAGAGATCCATTGGGAGCTCTGTCTACTTTTGTCCTCTAGCACACCAGGCCCCCTGGCCTTGACCACCTACCCTTCCCTAACATCCTCTGGACAGCCTCAGCCCTCTCACGTTACCACATTCCCAAGGGCCTAGTCACCTTCTCTTAGGTGACAGTCCCTAGGTCCGGACCTATTGCCAATCACTTCTCCCTGGGGACTTACCAGCGCAGGCACGGCCACCTGGCTAGATCTCCCTTGGGAGTCTGTTGGAACAACTTCCTGGGGCAAGACCTGAGAAGCTTCTGGTTCTACCTTTATCCTGCCTACCATACATAGTGACCGCTTGTCCCTAAGATGTCCTTAGTGCCCCATTCCTTCCTAATCTCCACAGCTGCTCCCCTACAACCCCATGGATCTGATAGGTTCCCGCCTGGGGTGTCCCTCCTCCCGTGTCTGGGTCCGAGTCTCGCCATCTCCCACTACTCCACTCATCTTGCTTAGCTCAGCCCCTCTGGTGCCACCTCCATGCTGGGGCCTACAAAGCCTCTCTCCAACGCCCTGAGGATGAGGTCCAGGCACTTGATTGTGCTCCTTGAAGTTCCATCCTGTTGGTATCACCCCATTCCTCTCCACACTCTGTGACCCTGACTGCCTTTCCATATGTTTACGATGCTCATCCATGCCTCTGTGCCTCCCTCCTTGCTGCTGCATGCTGCCCCCAGTGCCCTCTCTTCACCATACAAAAGCCCGCTCAACAGCCACCAAGCCTCGTGAAGCCTTCTCACTCTACTCCCTACTGCTACCATGGGCCAGTTCCACACCCAGCTTACAGCACTGAGTCCAAGCCTGTCACTATGATCTGGGGAACTTTCTAGAACTGCAGTCTTCAAGCCTACCTCTGGAGAGTGGGATCCTGAAAGGCTGAGTAAGGCAGCATCAAAGAAGCTAATGCTAAATGTCTCTGGGCCTAGAGAGAACTTTCTAGCTGAGAATCAGGGGGCTGGGCAGGGAAGGATCTCCTAGGTGCACATCTTAGCTCTGACTTGTCCAGGACACAGAGGCCCAGGAGAAAAAGAGGGCAGCTGTGGGAGCCATGGCCAGAGTCTCCTCTCCCAAGTTCGAGTGCTAACTGCTCACACCATGCCCAGGCCAGGTCAGGAGTACAGCCTATATAGTGTTTTCTTGTTCCCCGCAATAAATATTTCTGTGCTAAATTGAAAGCATATCAAATGTTTAAAAAAACAGCCCTCACATATTCCCCAGTACTCCATCTAGCAGACTGCAGAGCCTGGGGTGGGGGTGGATACAGACAGAAGCTCTGCCCCTGCATCTGAAGTGTCAGCAATAGCTCGGCCATCTGTGTCTGTCATATCTTTATATGTCTGTGGACTGCTTGGCCTGTTACCACTGCCTGACTAACAGAAGTGAGTCCCATCAGTTGGAGTTGTGATTTTCCATGCCATTCTGATGGTTGGCACCCTTGGAGATGCTTTAGAAGCAAGGAAATGGTGGGAAGGAGCTGGCCCAAAGTCACCCAGTGACAGTCAGGACTGGCCAGGGCTGGCAAGGGCCCAAGGCTCTCAAGATAGTTCCCCCCAGCCCATTCCTTTCCCTTCTATAAAGCTACTCTGATTCTTCCGCAGGATCTCGATGCTGGGGGCTTTTCAGTTTGACTTTATCATATCAAATTTACCATGTCTTTAAAGAATGCTGAGCCAATCAATTATTTTAGCTCAGGTTTATAGACTTTCTGCTTCTTTGATTCAAAACGCCTGCCTGAAAAGCAAAACTAAAGCCTGCAAGAGGCCCCTTGGGGTTCCATACATTTTTCTAGGCAGCTGGCCCCAGATTTCTGGATTTTTGTGAACCACAAAATTGCTCCCCAGATTTCTGAGGCCTGCATATTTTCTGTTGCTAAGTAACCCATTACCCTCTCTCAGCACTGTTCCCTACTGATGTATCAATGCACCAGATGCCAGGGTGTCATTCTAGAATAAAAGAGAGTCCTTCAAACCCAGAACATGTAGCTGTTTGAATGCTCATAATGTGGTCTGTCTTTTGTGCATTCCATTATAAACCAGTAAGAAGCTTCACCAACAAGTGGGCCTTGTTCCTGGCCCAGGGCTTGGGCTCCTGGTGGGAGGGGGTGACAGGGTGGTATGTTCACTGGTCCTGTTGTCCCATGGGAAGGCTGCATGGAACCAGGAGAAGCCAATGCAAATCTGATGCAGGAAAGGCATGTTTCCCTTTCCTTTTCATCTCCCCCCACCCCCACCAATAACTGTCCTTGCTTGAAAGAGACCTGTCGCTATAGCCCAGACATACTTAAACCTAGAGGAAATCCCCTCAAGAGGCTGTGACACCATCACCTCGCCATCTTCCTTCCATATGCTGACACACGGCCGCCAGCTACCTTACCACGTGCGTCTCTGCTGCAGTCACAAGCAAGGGAGCAAGGGAATGGGCTGGGCTGGGCAAAAGTGGTGCTGAGCAGGTCGAGTAGAAGGATGATGAGTCTTTTCCACAGTGTATCCAAGGTCAAAACGACGTCCATCTGTATTTTGGTTGGGGGAGAGTGAACAGTCAAGCTGCCTTCTTCAAGAAGCCCCGGGCTCTGTCCACCACACGGCTGAAGCCGGGGCCTACCGTGGAGCCACTGGGGTGGGACAGGTAGTAAGGGTGCTGGAGCTGCAGACATTCACACTGGCTTTGCTGTTCATGTCATCTGGCGAACTACATGGTGCTTTCTAGAAATCAGCTTCACCCTGTAAGGCCAAAGATTCTTCATACTGAGGTCATTCCTTAAGAGGAGGCTGTGAATGTGCCACACTGCACACTAGCAGAGTCTCGGTATGGGGTCTCGTGATGGGAACAGTGTCACATGTGGTCACTAGACTCCAGTTCCTTGGGATCCCACTACCTGCGTGTAGCTCACTTAAAAGTGGAGTCAGGAAATCTAAAGTTGGGCGGGGGGGGGGGTGTTTAGCAGGCTTTATACACAAAGCTCTCCTATGAACCTTGCTGTTCAGAGACCTTCTTCCTTTTCAATTCCAGAGATGTTAGAGTGGAGACGTAAGCTTGGTGCCGGTGTCTCACGCCTGTAATCCTAGCTCCTCAGGAGACTGAGATCTGAGGGTTGCAGTTCAAAGCTAGGCCAGGAAGCAAAGTCCACGAGACTCTTAACTCTAATGAACTACTCCAAAAAAAAAAGTCAGAAATGGATATGTTCAAGTGGTAGAGTGCTAGCTTTGAGCCAAAGAAGCTCAAGGGCAGCACTCAGGCCATGAGTTCAAGCCCCAGGACTGGCACCAAAAAAAAAAAAAAGGAGGGACATAGCAGAAACCATCATTGCACCCCAGTCTTCCAAGTCTCCATGCCTGTGGGTCTCTTGTTGAGGGTCCCTATAACCTGGAGGTCTGCAGAAGCCCCTGCTTAGGGAAAGACAAAAGATGAAAGAAGAAGACTTCCTGACAGAGATGCCCAACCCGTGTGCCCCGGAGGTGCACCGGCGCACCTCTGATCTGATGGGAGAATGGCCTCTTTCTAATGAGAGCGTGTCATATCCCTCAGGTGTGTTGGGGCGGCAAAAAAGGTTGAGAGCTACCGAAGTAGGATAACAAAGTATTGCCAGACACAGGTACTGACTGACTTGTACTGAGTGGCTTGTGATGAGCATATTGTGAATGCCAATGACTACTTCTGAAATGTTTGCGGTGTGCCCTGCCCACCCCCTCACCCCCATCTGTAACCCTTCCCTGGCAATCCCACCAGCACTAATCATTTGCCCAGCAAATCCTCTCTAGGTCACAGCCTGGTCACAAGCAGCGTCAGCTCTCCATGAGCGGGGCTGACCTAGTTGAGGCTTTGCTGTCACTGTGTCCCCCCAGTGTGGTCCCCAGCCTCGCCCTGCCCTCCCCCCTGCAGTGGCATGGACCATAGTGCAAGCCAACCTTTATCTCGTTTTCTCTCCCACAGATGGAGGTAGTGAGTACCTTCAAGAGAAGCGGGTCATTTCAGGGTGCTGTGCGCCGGCGGTCTTCGGTCCTCAGCCAGCTCCATGACGTAACCAATCTTTCTACCCCTACTCACGTAACTCTCTCTGCCGCCAAGCCCACCAGCGCTGCTGGCAGTGAGTCTTGACTTCCCTTTTCTCTCATAAATGGCATCTCAGGGGAAGATAAAGCCTCCCCAACTCTGCCTTCTCTTTTTTCCAGTCTTGCATTTCTGCTCACCGTGGCTTTTCCCGTTCCTTCTTTACCGCCCTGTCCAGTCCTTCCCGCCAGACGATGTGTCTCTCCAAAGCCATATTCTCTTACGAACTGTACCAAACCCATGGCACTGCCGGGCCTTCTGTCCTCTGCTTCCTTTGATTGTTTTTTCCCCCCTTTCCTTTTCTTTTCTTTTTTCTTTTTATTCTTTTTGTTTTCCTTTTGTTTGCATTTAGTGCTCTTGCTGCCATTGGTTTTCTTTTCTTGAGCTTGTCCCCATGTGCCGATGGTTCTTCATGAACTCGGGGCTCTTCTGGTGCTGTCTGGTGTGAGGCTCGGTCTTCTGTAATGAGGTGAGGGAAGTGCGTGGCTTGGGCTGCCCTCCTCTCAGGGGACGGGCCCGGGAGGCACTGCCCGCTGTGCAGCAGCCTTAGCTGCCCCAGCCCATCTCGGAGGGGACCCAAGTGGCAGCTTGCAGCATTCTCCTTGAGGTGGCTTGCAGAGAATGCCATTGGCTACTTGTCCCAAGCAGGCTCAGTGGTGCCAAAGCCTTCCTGCTCACTTGGTGCCAGTCCTGGAGGCCCTGCTCCTGACCCAGGAGCTGTCAGACACGACCCAAGAACTGGCTCTGGTAGGCAGCCAGCCAGCAGGGCTTACAGCTGCCTCCTGGCTGCTCGGAGGGCCAAGCTTCCGGCTCCCATCTTGTCCTTCAGTGATAAAGCTGGGAGAGCGTCCTGTGTCCTGCCCCTGAGAAGCTGGGAGAGCCCGATCCTCTTCAGCACCTGTCAGAGAAAAGTCCCCACGGGCTTGATCACATTTGAGGCCACCCAGGGTAGAAACATCTATCATGGCTCCCAGCTCTTTTGCAAAGACCAAGGAAGGGCCACTACATTGCTGAACCCAACACCGTCCAGTTTCCCCCAACTGCACAGAAGCATGCGGGTTTCCCTCTCCCCTCCCCGCCCCCAATGCAGGCAGCTTGCTTTTTGTAACAAACTCAGGAGATTGCACAAACCAAACAGTAAACCTTCGAGTATGAGCCCAGAACCCCTGTCGGGCCGGTTCAATGCTACCTCTTTCCTTTCCTTCCAGCGACACGCCATTCCCACGCAGACGCCAGTCTTTAACGACGCCTTTTTCCATCACAGACTCTTCGGGTTTCTTTTTGCTTGATTTCTTTCTGTTCTGCTCCTTTTTTTTATAGGAACTGATGAGGGGTCCCCGGTGGGGGGGCCCTCCCTCCTCTTGTTTAGGCTGTCCTTTGGGGCTACTGTGCTCTTTAAGGAAAGGACGAGGGCCACCCCCCAGGAACAGCATACCCCTACTCCAAACCACAGGGGTGTACACACCTGGACCACACATACTGGCCAATACCCATCACCAGGGGTGTGGCCACAGATCCTGGGGTCCAGGGGGACTCTTGGCCACTCTACCCTGAGAGGCCAGGGGCTTATGGACACAAATGGGCCTCCCAATACATTGGCCAAGGCCCACATGGGCAGCAGCACCTTTCTTCCTCAGAATTGAGGGGGGAGAGAAGGTATGAGTGTCCCTAAGGGATACACATAGATCTGCCCAGCCCCTTCCTCCTCACTGACTTCCTCCATATTTTCCTTTTGTCATCTCTCTTTGCCTCCTGTGTGTCTGTCTGTCCACCCTCCCACCTGTTGACTTGGGGTGGGGGAGTCAAGGCCCCTCAAGTCTTCTCCACAGCTGCCGCCTTGTCCAGCCCCCCCCCTCACCTGCTTCCACACACTGGGGAGGGGCTTGCTCTTCTCACTCCTTCTGGATGCCTCCCACTTCCTCCTTGGGGGCCACCTCTCTATCTTTTCTTTCTTGGCTCCTAGCACCTGCTTCCTCCCTCCTTCCCTCCTTTTCCTCGCCTTTTCTCCTCATCTCTTCTCCCCTTCTTCACCTCTGTCCTTCTTCCCACCTTTCCTTCCTTCCTTCCTTCCTTCCTTCCTTCCTTCCTTCCTTCCTTCCTTCTTTCCTTCCTCCCTGCCTGCCTG
>NW_012267425.1:1622933-1636143 GCF_000151885.1 Dipodomys ordii | reverse complement strand
TTCCTTCCTTCCTTCCTTCCTTCCTTCCTTCCTTCCTTCCTTCCTTCCTTCCTTCCTTCTTCCCTCCCTCCCTCCCTCACTCCTCTTCTCCCACCCTCCTTCCTTCCTACCATTCCCTCTTCCTTCCTCCCTCCCTTCCATGCTATCTGTTCTCCTTCCCATTATCTCTGGAGCCCAGCAGCCTGGTAAGTAGAGTGTGAGGGCTGCTACCCTCCTGCTGTTCACAGCTAGTCCAGGGGACTGTAAGCAGCAGAAGTGAGGGCTGGGAGCAGTGCCTTCTGAGGAGGGCACTGGTATAAAGGCGCAGGGTGCTGATGTCCCAGCCTACAAATGTGAGCCTAAAAAGGCTCATCCCCATTGAGCAGACATACCTCAGAAAGGACTCACTGTGGAGGAAGCTGCTGCTTGGGGCACCTAGCAACTCCCAGGGGGATGTGCTTTGTGCCTGGAAGCTGTTTGCCATCACATGCCACAGACAGGTTTTGAATTTAGCACCTCAGGCTTACTCTGAGATGAAAAACAATAAGAAATCAGAACCCAGCACACTCCTAGGCCAAGACCTGCCCAGAGCCCCATAGGCAGCCAGGCCTCTCAGAATGGGCACTAATCCCAGCCTCCTCAGGTGCTTGGAACTCTCAGGGGAAGTAGAATATGTGGGGAGGAAGGCAGGCAGGATGGAAGCCAGAATGGAGCTCCCCTGAACAAGAAGCAGGATGCGCCAGGTGTGATGGCCCGGGCTGCCTCTACTATCTCCAAAGGTTTCATAGATCACAGGGGTCCCAAGCAAACTTGCTATCCTCTCAGGGCCTGTACTCTAGGCCAGTCTTCCCTTCAGCTCCCCAAGAATCAGAGGACTCTGCCTGCAGCTCTCAGGGCAGGGAGGGCTCTTCCTGTTCCAAGTCATTCCCAGAAAGGGCCTGCTGGTTCCGGGAGAAGGGACATTCATTGGCCTCAAGGCCAATGCTAGGAGCGACTAGAGGACATCCTCTAAGCCAGAGGGAGGGATGGCTAAGAATTCTTAGGGCCCAGTGTGCCCTCCCTAGCCTTTCTAGCCCCCAACACACACACACACACACACACACACACACACACACACACACACACACACACACATTTCTGCTGCTTCTGGACTCAAGCCCCATCCCAATACATCCTACTCCCTCGTTTGTGCTCATATAGCCCTGCCAGACCGTGCTAACCATGACCTACCAACTCCTAGCTCCAAGACAAACCTCTAAGCCTCCTCCTTGCTCAGAGCCATCTCTCCCCTCCTGCCCAGCCCCATGGCTACCTCCATCATAGCCATTTCCTTCCCATTCTCCTAAACCAGCACAGTGTCTTTCCTTTCTCTGCTGCCATCTCATTTCATATGAAGCCAGGCCATCTGGGTAGATCTGGAAACAAGGACAGTGTGAAATCCTAGTCCTGTCCGGGCATTAGTCACCACCCCCCACCGCCATCCCTGCACACCACAACTGCCGTTGGTGTCAGTATCCCCAAACTGTGGTCACTCAGGTTTGCTAACAAGCACCCTGCCTCCCCGTGGAAACCGAACCCAGATCCTGTCACCATCAAAGCCTCTTTGTAGTCTCCAGTGGCCAAGAATCTTTTCATGTCTGCTTTCCATGAGGACACAGGCAGGCCCCAGGCCTTCGCCAGTTATACCCTGGAAGTTTGTTTCCCAGTAGTTCATTATCATGGCCCTCGCACTCCAACTGACAGACCAGCCTGTCCTTCCTGCAGCCACATTGGGCCTCAATACTCGAATGTTTACTGTTGTAGTAGTCCATAGACAGGACTGATCCAGCCCAGAAAAGGAGGGGTGGGGAGGGCGGTTTGGTTTCATCCCATGCAGACAAAGGGGCTCCTTCCAGATGTTTAGTTCTATATTAATCATAGGGAGATGGATCACAGCAGTTGATTTTCATTATCTTTTGTAACGTGAACATTTTTCATCCAAGGGGGTCAAAGCTGGCCAGGTGAGCCACCAGAGCTTTGCTTGTTCTTTACACACTTCCAGGTGGAAGGATCTGGCAAAGTGAAAAGAATCCTGTCATAGGAATTTTGTTCTATTGTCCAGAAGTTATTTGATGTTGAGCTAAATCTCTTCCCTTGCATTTAGGAGACTCGTGAATGTATTGGCATTTTTCCTAGATATTTGTATGTGCATGCGCCTCTATGTGGAAAAGTATCAGGTCCCTCCTGGAGACCATGCCCTGGCCCAAGCCTTCCCGGAACCACAGGCTACAGTGCTGAGGGAATAACCTTCCAGGGAATTCCTAACGCTCATAATAAAATGTAGCCTAGGGAAGACCCCAGGACCCTTTCCTGTAGGCACTGTGAATGTTGACTTGCAGGCCAGCAGCCACGAGCTGAGATCTCGTGAGATTTGAGACTGTACAGTGGTTCTCGGCTAGTGTGAGAAGCAAGGGCTCAGGTGGGGCTTCTCCAGCGTCCTGTGTCATCTGATCACCAGAAGAGCCTGGGCTCAGCTGTTGGTGTGAGGAGCACAAGTGTGGCCTTTCTTGGTCCTGGGCACAGTGTGTGTGTGTGTAAGAAGGGAAGCAGCTTGCCACATGCCCAAAACTGCATCTTTCATTTCTGCTATGACCCTTTGATGGCAGAGCTGAAGCGCTTGACATCTCCATGGGGAAGGAAAGAGGCTGGATCTTTCCCCAACACAGAGATGTAAGGCCAAAGGTAGCTTCTCCTCAGTTTCCAGCATTTCTGCACTGGGCTTCTCCTTGCCCTCCTTTACACAGCAGCTGATAGGCAAGGTTCTGGACTAGTGGTTGGTACAGAGCAGTAGAAAGGCAAGGGAGGAATCAGGCAAAAAAAAAGTCTGAGCTGCATGCATGTTAGGGGCTGATACTAAGCAGATCATATGGAGAAGCCTTCCTGGAACGTATGGGTCCAAGAACCCCAGAAGCAGCGGGTAGATGCAATTATTTCTGCCTGAGCAATCAGCAGGAAGCAATAAGAAGGTATTAGGCAATGTCTTGCAGCTCAGGAGATTTTGCTTTTGTTTTTCTTTCCTTTTGTTTCCTTTTTCCATTCTTTATTGGAATAAGCCTTCCTTCAGTCCCTTGCTTGTTTCCCAGCTTCTGCACTCCTGTCCCAGCCTCCATCCTTTTTGTGCATTGGAGGCCTAAGCAGCTCCTCAACAGGGCTCAGAGCCCCCATCAGTAGCACAGCATGCTTGCCTTCTGCTGCGGTTCGAGGGTGGGAGTGGCCCTCGATCTGCGGTATCACTGCGTGGGTAAGGCTCCCAGCGTTCATGTACCAGGTGAGCAGCACAGCACCCTGAGTGCTCAGCTGTTTGAAGCATACAAAAGCACTGGGAGGTTGGGCGCTGGTGGCTCATGCCTGTCATCCTAGCTACTCAGGAGGCTGAGATCTGAGGATCACAGTTCAAAGCCAGCTGGAGCAGGAAAGTCCCTGAGATGCTTATATCCAATGAACTACTAGAAAACCAGAAGTGGTGCCATGGCTCAAGTGGTAGAGTGCTCACCTTGAGCAAGAGGGAGCTCAGGGGCAGTGCCCAGGCCCTGAGTTCAAGCCCCCAAGACCAACAATGGAAAACAAAATAAAAAGCACTGGGAGTCTCCTCCAGGCAGCATATGACAAAGAAGGGAACTAAGTGCAGGTGGTTGCAAGTCTCAGACAGAGAAATAGCAGATGAGTAGGAATGTTCGGGGGTGCTATGCTATGTGCATGGATGTCCAGGCCAGCCTCCATGAGAATGAATATTTAAGCTGAGATCTGTGTGTAAAGGAAGGGCAGCATGACTTCCTTATAGGGATGAAGATTCCAGGCAGGGGGTTGGCCCAGCAGAGTGTGGGAAGGCTCCTGCCTACCGTGTTCTGGAATAGCTGCAGCTAGTTGGTTAAAGCTAACTGGGTGGAGAGCCTGGAAGAAGGGTGAAGCTATCGTGAGAGACAGGGGTCAGGCCAGTAGCAGACATTTTGCAACCTACTCACTGAGTCCCTGTTGGATGTGGACAGTCTTGTTGGATGCTGGGGCCATTAGGGAACTCTATAGGCAAACACTTTCCACCAGGGGGTTTGTTCCATTGAAGGAGAATCAAGAGAGAGAGAATGCTTGAGGTGGGAGGTACCTTTGAAAGGGAGCACCGGAAATCAAAGCAGGGGCAGGAGTGCAGGTGGGACAGGAAATGGCTCACTGAGGAAGGTGGGGGTGGAGAGCTTTGAGACTCAATGAAGGAAAGCCCTTCTGGTAGAAGGATGAATCCAGTGCCTAGGTGCTGAGGTGGGAATGTGCCAGAAGCTGGAAGTAAAGGGAGATAAAGTGAGAGGCTGCAGGACTTCCAGTCTTGCTCTAGGAAAGACAACTATTAGACAAAAGTTTGCATTGGTGGAGGCTATGAAAGGTTCTGGCTTTTACCAGAAAAGATTGCTTGGGCTGCGATGTTGGTGGGGGGGGGGCAAGGCAAGGAAAACAGCAGGAGGCCCTGCATCAGCCAGCCTGGGCCAGTACGGTGGGTGTGGTAGTAGTAGTGTGGTGGCAGGGTGGGAAGTGGCAGAGTGTGATGTCATTAAGGATTGAAGCTGGAGATTTGAGGCCAGTTGAGACATGACTTAGACGTCCCAGGCTTCAGTTAGAGATGGAGAACCACTGAAAGACCAATGAAATGGAAGGCTCCAGGCAGAAAAAAGCACGTAGGCCAAGGGGAGGGGCCCTGGGATGTTATGGTGGAAGTCAGCTGAAAGGAAGAGGACTACAACATGACTGGGAAGGAGCCAGGAGAGATATGGAAACCGTATCCTTCAGTTTGGGGGAGGAAATAAAGTATCAACAAGCCTGTCAGGGTCACTAACCATGACAGAACACAGAAACGTGGGGCAGCAACTGGAAGGAATTGCTGGACCAAACAAGTGAATGACCCAGGCAAGGGGGAAGAAGATGGCAGCAGCAACACCCTTGACTGCCTGCAGGGGGCAGTAAGCCACACCACCTCACACAGGTGATGAGAAGCTACTGGAGATTCCCATCTCCATCTTTGCAGCACAGCCTGACCCCGTTGGTCCTCTCAGAAGCCTCAGACCTAACTCTAGGACTTGCATTTCCTACTTGCGTTTCTTTTCTTTCAAAAGTATTCTACTGAGCCAGGCATAATGGCACCAGGCCTGCAATCCCAGCACTCAGGAAGCTATAACAGGATTGTAAATTTCAGGTCAGCCTGGGCTGCTTAGCAAGACTGTCTCAAGGGAAAAAAAAATTCTATAGGCAAATGGGCTGTGGACAAAGGAGTTTAATGAATTTCCACCACAGTTAGGACCCAGACCAGTTTCATCCTGCTAGAATGTTGAGATTCAAATAAGGGAATGGCAGGATCTGATTTAGCCAGAGAGAGCTTAGAAATGCCATCTGGAGTCAGGTACCCGTGGCTCACGCCTGTAATCCTAGCTACCCAGGAGGCTGAGATCTGAGGATTGTGGTTGGAAGCCAGTGTGCACAGGAAAGTCTGTGAAAGTCTTATCTCCAATTAGCCAGCAGAAAGCCAGAAGTGCAGCTGTGGTTCAAATGGTAGACTGCCAGCCAAAAAAAAAAAAAAAAGCCAAACAAGAACACCAAGTTCTGAGTTTTAAGTCCCAGCACTGGCCCAAAAATCAATGCCATCTGGAGAAGGGACAGTGCAGGCAACACTACAGCAATGACAGAGTCTTGGTCAAAAGCTGTGTGCCTGTAACACTGGGATGGGAAGAGGGCAAGGTGCATTGTGGAACAAGAGTGTGAAGGGTCCGGGAGACCCTGAAAAGGACCCGGCCAAAGCAGAAGTTTGGCATTCTGGAAAAGGGTCCTGACTGTAGATAAGAAGCTAGATGGGTTGCAGAGGTGGTGAAATCCCTTGGGAAGAAGGGGACAGTGGGAAGCCAGTGAGGAGTCTCGGGAGAGGCAGATGCAAGCTGCGGTGTTGGGACAGGGCATGGGTTTCACTCAGCTTGGGCTGTGACTTTGCTGGGAACACTAAACTCTGGGCCTGGCAGAAGGAAGGGGCCACGAAGGTGTCCACCAACAGTTGGCTACAAGCCCAGTCCTCCACGATGGGCCTTTCTTACCATTTGCTGGTTTTCACTGAACCAGTTTCCCAGGAATTGCCTGTGCCCTTCAGTTTTAGGGTGAGCTGAAAACTCTCCAGCCTAAGACGTTGTCCAGCCATTGTAATAGCATCAGCCCTGAATGCAGAGCAAAAAAGCTGGTAAGAAATCTGATTCCCTGCCAGGTGTCAGGACTCAAACTCAGAACAGCAGAATGTGGGAGGATTCTGGCCCACTCAGGTGTGGGCGGCTCATTTGTGTGCGTGTTCCCCAAGTGCTGGCCAAGCCGTTGCATTGTGCCTGACTCTAACAGTGGGCATTAAACAAGGCAAATTACATCTAGAAAGAGTGCCAGGGACAAGCCAGTGGGGCGGTGGTAGCCAAAGAAGCAGGCTGCCCCATGGCCTTTGTAGGAAAGGACTTTGAAGTTCAGCCAGGTACAGTAAGACCTAGGGGGATAAATAAATTTGAGCCAGCTGGGGTGGTCTGGCTTTGTCTGGCTTGATCACATGACCCAGGTCCAAATGTGGCCAGCAACTCAGCAATGAGAAGGTTGCGGCCAAGGTCAGGGATGCATTACTGGTAAATTTACTGACCCTAGAGTTCTGGAGGGCTGTGTACAGCCTTGTCTCTTTAGAAGAGGTGATGTCCAACCCTGACATAAATTCTTCACTTCTGCACCAGAAAACCTAACTAATAAGGCAACATGGGAGTTAGCTACAAAAATGTGAATTCTGTTGTTTTCATTTAAAATATGCAATTAAGCTGGGTGCTAGTGGTTCATGCCTGTAATCCTAGCTACTCTGGAGGCTGAGATCTGAATATCGTGGTTCACAAAGTCCATGAGACTCTTATCTCCAATAGAAATTACCAAAAATGTTGGAAGTGAAGCTATGGATCAAGTTGTGGAGCGCTAGACTTGAACAAAACAAAGCTCCGGGACAGCACCCAGGCCCTGAGTTCAAAGCCTCAGGACTGGCACCAAAAAATGTGAAATGATTCTGTTTCTGTAGTAATTCTATTTAAGAAAGCAGTCTGAGATGAAGGACTCAGGGAGAACAGCTGGCCATCTGTAAGCAGGCAGATGTGGCTTCACCCAGGCCAGAGAAAAATCTAACTGCATGTCGCACACAGGCCTAGAATATTCCACCTTTTTGGAGCTTGTGGGCTCTCTCTCTCTCTCTCTCTCTCTCTCTCTTTGCATTCCAAAGACTATGTGGTTTGCCTCATTACAGTGATTTAGGAACATTGTGCTTGCCCTGGCTGAATTGTCAGCTCCAAGGTCCAGACTCTAGGAGCTGAAAGGAACTCTTTGTAGTCAAGGTGATTCATTGTCTAAACTGGGGACTAACCAACTGTTCCCATAAAGGGCCAGTGAGTAAACATATTTAGCTTTTGGGGCCAGGTTTCTGTCGCAACTAAACAACCCTGTCCTTGTAGCTTGAAAGCAGCCATGGATAGTACATAGATGAATGGACATGGCAGTGTGCCAACAAAAGTTTATTTACAAGACCAGTAGCAACCAGAGCTAGCTTTTTAGCCATAGACTGCAGAAACTTTATCTAAAAGGAGGAGATGAAATCTTAGCATCTTGGATTTGGAAGTGACATTAGAATTCATAACATGTCCCACACTTCACAAGGGCAGGGTTAAGTGGAGCCAGGAGCTCCCTCCCTCCTGTCTAATGGGCCAGGGAGGGCAGCAGTGCTGCCTTTGCATTTGTAGTAGAACCAGCTGACATTGGGGCTGGGCTTCTTATAAGAGGCCTAGGAGATGCATATCTGTTCCTGGCTTCCAGAAGCAGGAGAGAGCCCAGGCTAAAAAACCAGGAAGGGAGCAGGGAGATAGCAACTCTGTAGCTTGTCAGCCTTGAGAGTTGTGTTCATGAGCCAATGAAGGTGGAAAAGCCGGGGCGGGTGGGGGGGGGGGATTGATTCTCTAGGACCTGCAGAAGGTATAGGTGGTAGTTCAAAGGAGCTCCGCTGGGAGCAGAGAGCCACAGTGGTAGAGGGCATGGGGTTGTCAGGGGTATGATGGGGAAGCTCTTCCTTGCAGGAAGTCAATCTTATCTGAAGACTGGAAGCAAAGGGGAATGTACAGAGTATGGCAAAGTCCATGGATGTCTGAACACAGAGTGAGGAGGAGAAACAGAGTACAGACCAAGTCAGAAGCAACTAGCTATGGCACAGGGCTACAGAGAAACCATGAGGACCACCATAGTAAACCAAAGCAGCTAAGTAGGGAAAGTTTGGTGTGCACAATGTGGCCATTCTCAGTCGTTCCCTCCAGGTAGAGATCAGTAAGTAGGCTCTTAGGCCCAGAGCTTGGAGCCAGATGGGTCCCAGGACTGTGGCCAGGAAGGGAAGGTGTAACCAGAGATCTCAGACACCCCCAGGACAAAGGAGAGAGTAGTAGAGGAGATGGGGCAGAGCAGCTGGCCAGGCAGGAGCAATATGAAGGAGCCTTAAGTTTCCAGACCTGGGAGGTCTTTCCATGTGAGAACTCCTGACGGATGGATGTTGGTGGCTCACATCTGTAATCCTAGATACTCAGGAGGCTAAGATTGAAGGATTCCAGTTTGAAGCCAGCCTAGGCAGGAAAATCAGTAAGACTTTTCAATAAAGTACCAAAAAAAAAAAAAAAGCTGGAAGTGGAGGTGTGTCTCAAGTTGTAGAGTACTAGCTTTGAGCAAAAAGCTCAGGGACAGCGCCCAGGCCCTCAGTTCAAGCCCCAGACAGGCAAACAATGAATAAATAAAGCTCACACCTGTAATCCTAGCTACTCAGGAGGCTGAGATATGAGGACTGAAGTTCAAAGCCACTCCCTGTGCAAGGAAGTCTATGAGACTTTACCTCCAATGAGCCACCAGAAAACCAGAAGTGGAACTGTGGCTGAAAGTGGTAGAGTACTAGCTTTGAGCAAAAGAGCTCAGGGACCGAGCCCAAACCCTGAGTTCAAGCCCCAGAACCAACCTCCCCCCCCCAAAAAAAAAGCCACTGAGTTCAAAGAGGTCTGAGCATGGAAGGTCCTGGTGGCAGCTACAAAGCTGAGGGGATGGAGGTGAGATGCTTAAGGAGGCTCAGCATATTTCTACCACATTGGAATTCCGACTGAGTAGAGATTCCCAGGGCCACCTAAACCAGTCTTCCTCCCAAGTCAAAGAATGGGAAGGCAGCAGACAAATGCCAGGTAATCCAAAACATCTGGCCAGAACAGCCATGTTTCCTGACTGTAGATCAGCTGATGAAAGTAAAGCCCAGACCTGAAAACCTTTACCGCAGCCCAGCAGAGCTACCCCAGTTTTAACAATTGTAATACCTCACCCCAAGTGCTACGATGACCCCCCCCAAGTCATTGATGTGCTCCAAGTCATTGGCACCATCTGGACATTGACTGTCTCCTTTCCTTTCCCTTACCTTTCCTTTCTTTTGTCCTTCTCTTTCTTTCTCACCCCTTCCCATTGTCCCTGTTCCACCTTGGCTCCCATCCCTTCACCTTCTGCTCCAGATCCGAGTGGTGAAAGCATTCCGTAGCTCGCTCTATGAAGGTCTGGAAAAACCGGAATCTAAGAGCTCCATCCATAACTTCATGGCAACGCCCGAGTTTCTGATCAATGACTACACCCACAACATCCCGCTCATAGACGACACGGATGTGGATGAGAACGAGGAGCGCCTCCGGGCCCCACCCCCACCATCCCCCAACCAGAACAACAATGCCATAGACAGCGGCATCTACCTGACCACGCATGTCACCAAGTCAGCTACCTCTTCGGCATTCTCTTCCAGACCCGGGAGCCCACTCCACAGCATGGAGACGTCCCTCTAACCAGAACTTCTCTGTACATGCACACATGCACACTTGGACTCACGCGCAATCACACACCCACACGCACGCACACATGCACACGGCACAGAGGGGGACCTGCACACCTGCCAAAGAGGGAAACAACAGAGACAACTGAGGGCTTTTCTTGTGCTGTCTTTGCAGGAAGCCAAATCCATTCGATAAAGGTGCGGCCCTCTGGGCTTCTCATCTAGGACCCAGGAGCAGAAGCAGGGGGAGGAGGAAGAGGAGGAAGAAGAGGATAAGAGGGAGGAGGGGAAGGTAGAAGAGAGGAAGAATGGCACTCCCTACCTTTTTTTCTACTGATGCTTCGTTCTTAACAAATAATTCCACCGTGTGTCCACCATCCAGGCTGTGCATTGGGGTCAGGGCTGGTTATGGTTTATTGAAAGCTTTGTTGCAACCACTAGAGAGTAATCAGATCAACAAACACATACCAAAAAATGGAACTGCACTGTGGAGCAAGGGAGGATGCCATTTCCCAGACAGCCACCAGAGGGAGCCACCTGCAAATGTAGCTTCAAGCAACTCTCCCTGACCACAGTAGTAGACCCTTCCCTATGCAGTGTGCATGTGTGTGTGGGTCTGTATGGATGTGCATCTGTGTGCACATACATATATGTGACAAGATGCTTATGTAAAGGATAAGGATCTCTTTATTGGCATGATATTTCCATTTTAGGCGTTCTCATTTTGAATTTCCAGTATTGAATGTAGCAAGGTTTTGGTTTTGGTTTCTTCCCCCCCCCCCCCCCCCCCCCCAGGAAATTAGACTGCACTTCTTCTCAGTTGATATCTATTCCTCCCTAAGTCCCTGGCCCAGTGTTCTCCTGTGTGGTCCTACTGAGATTCCGGAGGAGGAGGACTGGGGAGGGATGCTGGAGGCCTGGAGGCCTTACAATTGGAACACTTGCACTTTGAGACCCCTGCCTTTAGAAGGGGAGGAGAGCCTTTCAATGGAATCTTGTATCACAAAGGAAAATACCAAAGTATTGAGAGAATTGTTCCCTCCAGTCAGTGGCAAGGGAAGTTTGGCGTTTGGCTTCCTTTGTTTCTAATTCCAATTCTAACTTCTTCCTTGTAGCTGGTGGCTTTGTCTGTACCCCAACTTTGAGAGCATGAAGCATGTGTGCAAGGTGTGGGTACTGCTGTAGTCCCTGCCCCGTCTGACCCCAGTGGGTTGGACCCACAATTCTGGAAGCAGCCCCAGTAGAACAGAGGCAGATGGGCTCCCAACGCAGGCCTGAGTCCCACAGTGACTAACTGAAGGAGGGGTGACCAAACCCAAGGAGCTGATGGGAATTGCTGTCTAACCTCCTCGCCCTCAGCACGTCTGGATCCCACTTTGTGTTTTGGAAAATGCCAGAAAGTGCTCGCTGGACCACTTCAGCCATAACATAGGCAGTGCCACCCACCAACGCATGCTTCCAGCCCCAGGCTTCTGGTCCAGAGGACAGATGTAACCCACAAAGGCCGTGCTGGGGAAGCAGAGTCTCTTGGATTTTGCTACCATCCCTGTCCCCATTGCTCTCATCATACTGCTAGCTCTTCTGGTCCTGTTGTGGCTGACAACAGGGCTGGCAGGCCTTGGATCCTCCCAGACATTCAGTGGGTCAAGCCTCAGTTTCCCCTGAATCAGTGATAACCTGAGAGGGGAATGCCAGGGAGAGAGAGGGTCCAAAATTTGGTACCCTGTCAGGAAAGCTCAGACAGATGGGCCTCTTCCCAATGGAAGGCCAACCCTCCTAATTCTCGGCACATGCCCAGATCCTCAGTGTGGATGCCCATCTGGTGACACCAGCGAAATGGGCAGCACTTTGCCAATGAGGTTCCTTTACCTTCTGAAAACTCTGCGTGTCACTTTAGAGAGGTGACCAGGGCCTCCCTATAGCTCCCATACCCCCTGTTGCCGGGGCCTGGGCTCAGCCACTCGGAGACAGGTGGAGCTGATGGACGTAAGACGAGGATGCAGCAGATGTGGACTGGCACCTTCCAGAGGGTCACCTGCACCATCCCCGTGGAAAGTTTGTCGCACCTGCTGGCACCCACACAAAGCCAAACGGGAACATGCTGTGTTCCCACTGCTAACATCAATGCTATGTCACCCCTAAGAAGGAGTAGTCAAAGCTCGGGCAAAAGAATTTCGGTCAGAAGAGAAAAAAAAAATCCATTCGAAAATGCCAGCTACAGATAACTTAAAGCCATCCCTTTTTCTAAAGGGCACATTGAGAATGTTACCCATTTGTAAATTGTTCCCTGATGTCCTTGTTTCAACCACAATAACAAAAGGGCAACTCACTATGTTGAGGGTCTTTGTGTTCTTCCACAAGAAGTAAAATTCAAAGTGTTTCAGCTGCGGATGACATGGCTGTGCTAATGGGCTTCTCGTCACCCTGTTGTAGACACATCAATAGAGCCAATGAGCACTAGACATTCAAAAGCAAACCGTCACTGCTGCTGTGTAAACTTGTCTGATGTCCATGTTGAGTGTGTAGTCCGGAGGCTGCCTTTGTGCTGGGCTGTGGGGTTCAGAGTGGGGCACCGTGAACTCGCATCTTCCGCTCCGGTTCTTGTATACTTTTCAGGCCGAGGGAGGCCTGTGTCATTGGGAAGCTGCTCTTTATACAGCATTATATTATACGGAATGGCTTGGTCAACTGTGTTCAGTTCATAAATATGTTTTACATTTTTATCTGCCTGTTATAAAGATGAACAAAAAAATATCTTAATGAGAAAGACTGCAGATGCATAATAAAGTCTATAGTTGAATTTCCTAATTGAAAGAATAGACCAAAACTTCTGTGTATTAAAAAAAATGAAAGGCTCTTACAATCCTGGTCTGGGTAATCTGTGTGATTTATTTAATAAGTTCCCATTCGGAACCAAACACGTGACTTTCTGGTACACGGCCTCTTCCTGAGCGCCGCTGCCCTGCTGGGTTCTTATGCCAATGAAAAGCAGCGGGCCCACCTGTGAGCTTCTGGGAGATTCTGACTGGCTTGACCTGAAAGCACCTACAGTGAATGTCTTGGCCGTATGTATCCTCACATGGGGGCAAGTTGTGAACTCAACGTACTTGCAGACTCTCCCTTGTTTTGTATGTGTACTGGAGTTTGAACTAAGGGCCTGGACGCTGTCCCTTAGCTTTTTTGCACAAGGCTGGTTCTCTACCACTTGAGCCACAGCTCCACTTCTAGGCTTTTGCTGGTTAACTGGACATGAGTCTCATGGACTTTCCTGCCCCGGCTGGCTTGAAACTGTGATCCTCAGATCTCAACCTCCTGAGGTGCTAAGATGATAGCCTC
>NW_012267425.1:1597637-1621468 GCF_000151885.1 Dipodomys ordii | reverse complement strand
GTCGTGGGGCCTGAACTCTGGGCCTGGGCGCTGTCCCTCAGCTCTTCAGCTCAAGGCTAGCGCTGTACCACTTGAGCCACAGCGCCACTTCCGGCTTTTTTCTTTTTGCTTATGTGGTGCTGAGGAATCGAACCCAGGGCCTCAGGCATGCAAGACAAGCGCTCCACCACTGAGCCACCTTCCCAGCCCTTTGCTGACCTTTTTATGCCTAAATGTTGAACCAAATCTTTCATAAGAAGAAAAGTGAAAACAGGAAAAACCTCATTCTATAACAATTTAACTCCTTACAATTAGACTTTAATTGTATGATGCAAAGCAAGACTTCATCCACACTGTCTCTCTAGCCCTGACACATACATCAAAAAAGGACATACAGTCTGAGGTGACAGGCACAGAGGCCAGAACACAAATAACACTGAACAAAGTTAGCGAGTGTCCTGGGCAGTGTGACAGGCACATAGCACACGGAATGATTTCAAAGTAGCAACCACAAAGTGGAAACCACGTCTCATGATAAAAAAGAAACTTACCTGCTACTTGTTCATCAGGAGAGGAAACAAATGTTGAGTCTTGTAGGATTGGGCACTCCAGGATGGGGGCCACACTCCAACACTCCACTGGGAGAGGTCTGTGACTCTCCTGTGGAGCACCAATTAATGAGCCCCCTTCTTACTGCTATTCCCTGAGAGGTGCTGGTAAGAGCGGGGGGGGGGAGGGGTGTTGTACATGAAACAGAAGTTTCTGGAAAGGAGGGCTATGCTTTCTTAAGAGCTGAGAATATCATTCTTATGGCTCAAACTTTTTTTTCTTTTTTTTGCTGAAGGCTAGTGTTCTACCACTTGAGCCTTAGCTCCATTTCCAGCTTTTTTGCTGATTCATTCGTGGTAAACGTTTCACAGACATTCCTGTCTTGTGCTAACTTTGGACTGTGCTCCACAGACCTCAGCTCTTGTGTAGATAGGATTACAGGCCTGAGCCACCAGCTCCCAGTCCAAATGAACTCTTACTATGTCTATGGACACAGCATTGGGAACACAGGCTATGCATAATCCAGGATCATCTCTTGTCTAAGTCTAAAGAATTAAGGGGAGTAAGCTGTGGCTCAAGTGGTAGAGCACTGGCCTTGAGCACAAAAGCTCAGGGAGAACACATAGGCCCTGAGTTCAAGCCCCATGACCGGCACAAAATATATAACATATATATTATAAATATACATATATACATATGTGTAAATGTATAATTAAGAAGGAAAAGTAAAGTGTGAGCCCTGGAGAGCAGGTGGCAAAGGAAGCAGCATGCAGAACACCATATCCTTGAGCTGACGAGGGGTAGGGTGAGGATTCCACATCACAGGCTGCTATCCATGGCCATAGAAAGGATGCAGGATGGCAGACAGAGGCAGCTTGGCTCACAGTGTACTCTCCCCTCCCCAGTCCTGGCTCACCTGGAAGAACTGCTTGTGCTCCCCCAGGCTGGCCAGTGCTGCGTCTGTGTGTTGGTGGCAGAATAGAGGCACAGAGTCCACAGAGGCCTAATGTGAGGCATCACCCTGAGCATACTCACACAAGTTAGAGGGCTCATCCTTTCAGACATGCCTCTGTGCCTCTCAGCAATAGATATGGTTAAGAAAGGAACTGCCTTTGCATACAGAAGTATCTCTGACCAGCCCATGTGGTGAACAACTGCACTGCGTCCCAAGCTACTCTGGAAAGCTATGAAGAGAAGCAAAGTGACTGAGTGTCCCAGAGGATCTCAGAAGACATTCTGCTCCATGCCATCTCAGTAGAAAATGGAATCCTGTGGGGCACCAGTGGCTCACACCTGTAATGCTAGCTACTCAGGAGGTTGAGATCTGAGGATTGTGGTTCAAAGCCAGACTAGGCAGAAGTCTGTGAAACTCATCTTCAATTAACCACAAAAAGCAGGAAGTGGAACTTTAGTTCAAAGTGGTAGAGCACTCGCCTTGAGCACAAAAAAAAAAGGTCAGGAACATTATCTAGAATCTGAGTTCAAGCCCCAGGACTGGAGGAGGGAGAACCTCTGCCTTCGGACTTTGTGCTACACTGTGACCAAATTCCAGTGATCCTCTGAGCTGTCCCCATGGCCAGACTCACAGTCCCAAGCAGGCCAGCACCCCTGCCCTGTGGTTCCAGGACCCCCACTTAGCACAGAAAGTTGGAAGCGAAGAATATCCCAGAGCACAAGAGGTACCCTCCAAGGGCAGCACGGACTGCAAAGCAAAGATAAGGGAACGTCTCTGTGGATTTGCATCATTTTTATTACGCAAAATAAAATTCCATCTATCTTGCACATTCATACTTCCTATAAATCTGGCTTTTAAAAAAAGCCCAAGGAGTGCAGTCCCTTCTGTTCTTTGACTTTCCTGCCAGTGACTCCCCACCTCTGTTGCAGTCAGAGTCATGTCAAAGGGAAAGGACAGATGCGGTCACATCAGGGCAGTCACATGACCTGACCCCTCAGCCTGCCGGCTGGAGGCGCGGTCCTGCCATCCTCTGGACCCAGGCTGCTGGGGACAGTCAAGGGCGCAGCATGTCATCACCTTCACCAGCCCGTCTCCAGCAGTGTAACCAGTCACCCAGGACTGGCCGTCACAGCAACATAGCGGCACCATCCCCAGGCAGCCGACCATCCTGGCTTCTCTTTGGGCAGGCCTGGGCCAGGGCTAGGGGATCCCTGTGTCCATGGAATAAATCTGAATGAGATCAGACACAATATTATCAATGATTGGCTTGGTAAGGTCGTCACTAAGCACCTAGAAAGGAGAAGGAAAAAAAGTTCCAATTAGTCTCTCTCTGTGTGTTAAATGAAGTACCCACTACAAGCACAGGATGGCAGTTTCTGGGGAGGGTAGGAGCCTCAGGGATTTGTGTGTCCCGAGGATGGTGGCTCTCCTGCCAAATCAGTTCAGACTACTGAGGCTGATCAAAGACTTTCAAAGCGGAGAACATTCTAGATGGAAAAGGCTTTGTAAATCACTTGCATTACACAGGATAGGGAACTTGGCCAAAGTTACACAGGGAGTTGGAAATAGATCTGTGCCCAAAGCACAGGTTCTTGACTCCAATGTGGGGCTGTCTAGAGGAGAGGGTGGGAGACTCGCTATGTTGTTTCCCAGAAACTGTCTGATTCTATAACCTGGACCCCACTCCCATCTAGCCTGGCTGGAGCAAGCCCTAGAATAGACATCCAGAGCCAATGTACAGATACACTTGAGGCTGAGACCTATCCCTGAGGGCCCAAATCAAGAGTAATGTGCAATGCAGGGCCAACTCACAGGCCTTAAGACCACAACCTCCACCCTCCCCACCCTCAAGGCAGATGTGGGTCTATGCCTGGTACCCAGAAAATCCTCCAGTCAAATCCTGCCTGAGGAGAGTGTCATGTTCATGTTTACCTGGGGCCTGGAACCCTGCCAGGTACTCTGTACTGGTGTTATGATACAGGTGGGGGCCTTGGAGCACATGGTATCCCAGACCCCAGAGCCCTGGTGAACTTCCAGACTGACAGTACTGTGCGTGCTGCCCCACACCACTGACGGCACAAACACCACTTCCTGGGAGGCACCAGAAGCTCACACATGGCCTCTCCTCACCTCTGCCCTAAGGAGCTGGTAGATTGGCTGATCTTAACCTGTGTCCTTTCACTATCATGAACTGTATGGCGGCCCTCTGTGGGTGAGTCTCCTTAGAGAAGGAAGCCTGAGGGTACTCTGGGGGACCTCCCACCCCCAACAACAAGCCCCAGGTAGATGCCATAGTCATGCTACTCCAGGAAGGTTGCTGCCTAGAGAAACAAAGTAGCGAAGAGGTCAAGGTCTTGAGCTAAACAAAAGACAAGAACTAGACCAAGTCCATCTTTTCTAAGCCCCCTATAGAAATAGACCCCCCCCACAATGGCCTACATCCTCAGATGGCAGACAGTGTGACATGGAAACCCTTCATTCCTATCTCAGCAAGCATAGCTCTACCTCCCTGGGTTCTGGGTGGGTTCTGTATTCAAAACTCCAGGCTTGTCAACATGACCATTAAAAACTGGGTACATATGCCCATCCACAAATGGACTATCATTCTAGCTTTAATAGGAAGAGGATGGCATTACAGGCTGCAGTGCAGTGACCTGTGAGGTTACAATGCTCAGTGAACTAAGCCAGGTGTAAAAGGACAAATGCTGCACGATTTCGCTTCTAGATGGTGCCTAGAAGAATCAGATCCTCACACAGTAGATGGTGGGTGCATGCCAGGCACTGGGGAGGAGGGAGTGTTTAATGCGGGCAGGGTTTCAGTTTTGCATCTAAGAGTTCTGGAGAAGATGATGGTGATGATTGCACAGAAATGTCCGTGTGTTTAATGCCACTTAAAAATGGTGATCTATCACAGCTTAAGAAAAATATTTCAGGGTAGGTGACAATGGTGGGGCATGTGTCCAAAAGACACATCCTCAAGACCTGAAACAACGCTACTAGCCTCTTGGACCAAGAGGGACCTGGTGGCTTGATTCCACTAGTCTTAGAATTTCAACTTCCCACTCAGATGGTATGTTTGGCCATACAACAAAGAGCTAGAGTGGCTAGAGATGAGCAAGTCTCCCTAATTTCAGGCAAAGGGCACGGGGGCGGGGGCGGCAGGGGCGGCCCCAGGTGCAGATCTGGGGATAGAAGTTTCGACAAGGCCATGTGACCTGCACCGGTACCATCCCCCAGTGTCTTGTGTCACACCTCCAGAGGCTGGCCAACCCTCGGCGTGTGTGTGTGTACTCTGGCAGGCAGGCTGCTCGGGTGCTAAGCCCACAGGTGACAAGTGACACCTGAGGTTAGCTACAGCAAGAAGTAGCAGTGGAGAGGACATGAGGAGAAAAGTGCTTCAAATAACACCTGAGCTTTCCTATGTCTGTGCACAAATAGCTCACTTCAAGAAAACTGGCCCTTGCGCCTCTCCTGCCCAAAGGGACATTGGCATTCTGGAAACTTCCAGTTCCTGCACCCTGATCTACCTAGAAAGGTGAAATCAAGTCTGGCAGGCCTTTAAAAAATCTGGGTGAGCTTATGCCTATAATCCTAGCTACTCAGAAAGCTGAGCTCTGACAACTGTAGTTCCAAGCCAGTCCAGTCAGGAAAGGCTATGAGACTCTAATCTGCAGTTAACTACCAAAAAGCCAGACGTAGAGCTGTGGCTCAAGTGGTAGAGCACTAGTCTTGAGCAAATGAGCTCTGGGACAGTGCCTAGGCCCTGAGTTCAAGCCCCAGGACAGGCACCAAAAAAAAAGAGCTGGGTAAACATCTATCTGCCACTCAAAATGGCAACTTCTTCCCAAGCTGAGTAAAAACTGGGCCAATCTGTGTGGCCCAGAAAGCAGGTTTATGGCAGGGCCATTCCCAGCTATGCTGGGCCAGTACAGCTAGAGCTCTTCTTGGGAGGGCTGAATATGGGGCACAGAGACAGTGCTCGTGCTTCAGATGAAGTTATAGCTAGTGAAGGAAGAATAGAAGGAAAGTGAAATGGAGAGGCAGCACAAGGAAAAACAAGGGACATTACAGCTGAGTGACAGAGCCACCGTGACCACCAGATGTCCTCAGAGAGCAGAGCCAGCAAGTGACAGCCTCTCTGGCACTTCATTCCAACCAAGCAACACCACTGAATCCTGTTATCAGTCTCTAAGAAAAGTGAGCATGGAACACATACAGATGCTCTTACCCCCACCATAGGACCTTACAGGTGCTCCTGGCCTCAGACTGCGACCCCAAGCACCAATTATGAGTTAGACCTAGGCAGGAGTGGATAGATAAGAAACCAGAGGTCAGGGGCTGGGAAGGTAGCTCAGTGGTAGAGCGCTTGCCTTGCATGCCTGAGGCCCTGGGTTCGATTCCTCAGCACCACATAAGCAGAAAAAGCCGGAAGTGGTGCTGTGGCTCAAGTGGTAGAGCGCTAGCCTTGAGCTGAAGAGCTGAGGGACAGCGCCCAGGCCCAGAGTTCAGGCCCCCATGACCAACAACAACAACAAAAAAAAACAGAGATCCGGGCAGTGTGTTAGGAAGACATACCTTTCTGCAGTGGCACCTATGTTACCTGCAGAGCTCTCCCAATGGCTAGATTTCAACACACTTTTGTACCAACAACACTTGACTCAACAGGTCTGATTGAAATAGAGAACTCAATCATCTATTCGTCAATCTAGCTAGTTAGTTACCTACTTACCATCTACTTTATCCATCTACCTTCCTAAATAGCAGCTACTAAATAGCATGCATGCATGCACCCATCATCTACTTACCAGTATCTGCCTATCCATCTCTGTGTGTAATCAATTACCTCCCTCCCTCTTGTCTACCCATCTATCTTTGCCAAGAAACACCCCCTACTTCTGAGAGTAAGCCAAATTTATTAACCTCTTGATCTATGTAAGTTCCTCTCAATCCAGTATTTGAATGTGCTGACTTAGCTCAGAGGTTCTCGACTGGGACAATCTCTGCTCCAGAAGATTTTGAGTGCCTGGGTGGAGGCCAGGGCTGTTGATCAATACCTAAGAGCCCTTATTGCAAAGAATGACCAGGCTCCAAATGCCAGAGCACAAGGGGGTGAGCCCCAACCATGAACTATTACAAAAAATTTACTTTTTTTCAGTATTGGGGTTTGAATTCAGAACCTTGCACTTGCTAGGCAGGTGCTCTACCACCTGAGCCAGCCCTTTGTCACTTTAGTTACTTTTCAGGTAGGGTGTCACATTTTTGCTAGGAACTGGCCTCAGACTACTATCCTCATGCCTACTGACCTTGGGCCTCTCTTGTGCTGAGATCACACGGCTTATTTGTTGAAATGGGATCTCGTGAACTTTTTGCCCAGACTTGTCTCAAATCACAATCCTCCCAATCTCTACCTCCTGATAGCTGGGATCAAAAGGCTGAACTGCCACACCTAGCATAACAGATATTTTCTAGTGACCAACAGCTTTGTTCATGGATGATTAATAAAGAGAAACTAGGCCAGGTGCTGGTGGCTCATGTCTATAATCCTAGCTACCAGAAGGCTGAGGTCTGAGGGTTGTGGTTCAAAGCCAGCCTGGGCAGAAAAAGTCTCCATGAGACTCTGATCTCCAATTACCCATCAGAAAACTAGAAGTGGTTCTGTGCCCCAAAGTGTGTAGAGCACTAGCCTTAAGTAAAAACGTTCAGGGACAGAACCCCAGCCCTGAGTTCAATCACCATGACCGACCAAAAAAAAAAAAAGAAAGAAACCAGTGAGCAGCGATTTGGAAAGGCTTCTAAAGGGAAAGGACAGTTCAGTGTATTGAGAAGTCACCTCACCTGCCACCATGGCTTTTCACTCTCGGACTCAGCAGGCACCTCAACTCCATAGATATGTAGAGCCAGGTAGAGCACTGCCACAGCTAGGTGCTGAGCCTGGAATCGGAGGCACAGCCCTCCATGGTAGCTATCCCGCAGCAGCGCCCAGGCTGTGACAGAGATGGGAGTCCGCTGCCAGGTGTAACGATTCAGCCAGTTCTTCAGGGATATCAGGTAGTGAAGCAGGTACTGCAAAGACATGCGCATCAGTGGCTCTGCCTGGGGCTCCGCCCCCCTCATGCCACTCTCCCCAAACCATCACCATCATGCCGCCACCCTGTTCAAGCCCTCCAATGGCACCCATGTCATTGAGGAAAAAGCCCCAAAGCCATCTGCCAGCTGCCAAACCCTGCCATCCTCTCTGCCCTTATCTCCTAGTGCCTTTACCACATCTGCCCGCCATGTCAACGTATCCAGCACACTACTTCCGGGCCTTTGCCCTTGGCATTCTGCTGAAATCAATCCCTACACGCCTGCCCACTGTTGGCCTCCATACTCAGGCCAGGAAACCTGCTCAGGCCATTCTTAACAGCCTCCACATCATAATCCTCCTCAATCCCAGGGCTCTGCTCAGGCCAGCACGTGAAACCACTTGAGGCCCAGAGCAGCAGCCAATAGCACCCTATCTGCAGAACAGAGAGCATAACACTGGTGTACCTGGCCCGCCCTGGGCACAATGCTTTCAGGAAGGCCACAGACTAGTGTTTATGTTTGTTGAGTCTGAGCCAAGGACCTAAAGTAGTACTGGCCTCTTATACATCTTCACAATCTCTGAGCCGGGAGGTACTGACCTCTTAGAAGACAGACACTTGGGCCAGGAATAGTGGTTCACATCTGTAGTCCCAGCTACTCAGAAAGCAGAGATCAGAGAGGAATGCAGTTTGAGGTCAGCTCAGGCAAAAAGTTAGGGAAACCCCATCTCAATCAATAAGCCAAGCATGGTGACACACATACACATGTAATACCAACTATATAGGAGGCATGAGTAGAAGGATCACAGTCTAATCTGGCCCTGAGCAAAAAACGTGAGGCTTTATATGAAAAGTAACAAAAGAAGAAAGGACTGGAGGTGTACCCCAAGTGGTAAAGTGCCAACTGTGAGCAAGAAGGCTGCATGAATCTGAGCACAGGTGGCTCATGACTGTAATACTAGCTACTCAGGAGGCTAAGATCTGAAGATCCTGGTTCGAAGCCAACCCAGGCAGAGAAGTCTGTGAGACTCTCATCTCCAATAAATCACCAAAAAGCCACAAGTGGAGCTGTGACTCAAGTGGTAGAATGCTAGCCTTGAGCAAAAGAGCTCAAGGACAGCGCCCAGGCCCTGACTTCAAGCCCCAGGACTAGCACCCAAAAAAAAAAAAAGGAAGAAAAGAAAAAGAAAGCTGCATGAAAGGGCCATGAGTTAAACGTCCTAGTTCTGACACAAAAAGAAAATCTTTAGGAGGAAAGAGAGTGTGACGGAGGGAGTAAGATGTATTAGAATACATTATAAACATGGGTGGAAATGTAGTAATGAAATCACCCCTGTGTAACTAACATGAGCTAATTTTAAAAAGTATATTATTTTTAAAAGGGGAGGGAGACAAGACACTTGGCCTGAACTTTACACCGTGTACAGACACTTGGACAATCTCCAACAGGTCAAAAAGCCACAGTGCCAGGTATTATGGCTGCATGTGACCCAGCCACACCTTAAAGGGACAACTCATGGTATCTAGACTGTCACCCTGCTAGAGGGAGGGAGGGGGCTGCAGGTTCCAGTAAGGCCTACGATCCACTCTGATCCAGGACCAGATCAAAAAGCCTCCAAGGCCAGAACGCTGCTCCTTTCTAAGCCTTGTCGCCTTGACAACCCCACTCTCCAGCTGCCAGCACAGCTCCCACTTCCTCCTGGGATGCTGATCAGGCATTCTTCTGACTAAAAATTACTGTGTGAGAATCCAAGAACAGAGATTTCTGCGCTAGGGAGGGATGTGGAGGGGTCAGGGAGAGACGCTTGTGCAGATGGAGTTGTTTTTGCACCTGGACTATGGTGGTGGACATGTGAATGTAAGAAGTGATAAAACTGTATGGAATTAAATACCCAGGAAACCAGTGCAATGTATCTGTATCAACATCCTGTGCTATAGTCCAGCAAAGTGTTCCTGCTGGCAGTGGCTGGGCAAAAGACACATGGCCTCACTGTGGATTATTCCTGCTTGTGAATCTCCAATTGCCTCAATAAAAATACCATTTAGCTGAATACGGTGGTACATGTCTATACTTCCAGCACTTGGGAGAATAAGGAAGGATGGTTATGAGTTCAAGGCTAGCCTGGGACACTAAGGAAGTTCCAGGCCAGTCTAGGCTACATAGAAAATGATGCTGTCTCAAAAAACAAACACAAAAACAAAAACCTCCACTGAAAAGGAAAAGGAACAGAATCGTAGCGCAGAGCCCCAAGATCAGCTCCTTACTCTCTGCAGGCAATCCTTCCAGATGCCTGCACATAAACCTGTGTTCCTCCAGCGGCACACTCAAGTGTTCCTGACTGGGCCTGCCGCTGGGCTGCTATTTGAAATGATGTTCTACCCCAAGCAATGGGGCAACAACAATGAGCCAAGCCCTTAAGGCACAGTATGTCCATGTGCAAATCAGTATCTCGCAGTAGATTGATGTATCGTTTTATGTTTTTATAAAATAATTCTTCATCTAAATGGCTAGAGGGCACAATAGAAACTAGGTAGTGTTAGGAGAAAGAGCAGCTTGGCTTTTCTCATGAGTTTCTAAGCACAGTTAGGCAGGGTGAATTTTAGGTTACGGAGCAAAGAATATGACTCCAGCCTCTGGAAACAGCTGCCGGCTCCCTAGCACACATGTACCTTGTGTGGATGCTGGAAGGAGACCTGGAAGCGCAGAACTCTCAATATAAGGAGTTCACATTGCACGATGCTGTCTCGGAGCGCCCAGAATCGTGAGTTCAGTTCCAAGGGCTTGCTGCCCGGGTTAAAATGCCTAGAGACATAATGGAAAGTGTGTCAGAAGAAAGAAGTTGGCTCACAGGTTTAAGCCGATGGGCCATCCACTGTTATTCAGCAAGATGCCAAGCACAAAGACTGACTGTATTCAATGGCTCCGGAGAGCCCGGAAACATGAACACACCAAGCCAGCTGACCGACACACAATATTAAGTCTTCACCACCTGCTGTACAACACCTAAGGCTCTCTCTGGGCCGATGAAAAGTATATCAACATGGCTTGGGAACATATATTCAGTTTTTAGTTTTGTCTTTCTTATTTGTCTGTCTTTCCTTCAAGATTTGTCCTTGTCTATACTCTATCCATCCACAACACTCCCAATAAAAAAGATCCTATAAAAGACCCCCAAGGTGAGTGTGAACAGGGTTCACACTCAAGTGCTCACAACTCTCTGCCATGACTCATCCTGGCTGCTCACTCGTTTTCCAAGTTCCCCTCAGAACCCCCCAGCTTGTGCCCACATCTAATTAGGGCTCCACACAATTTCCCCTTCTGCTGCTCCTCCCTGCTGGGGGCCAGGCAATTACAGGTAGACTCCAGCTGCCCTCCCTCAGCTCTGTGCCTGTTTTTATCTTAGCCTCTCCCTGTATACTGTGAACTTGTCAGGCTTAAGGGGTGGGGAGTGTTTTTTCCATTACCTGTTTATTAAAAAAGGAGAACAAAGTATTCTTCCTAATGATTAGAGTTCCTGGAAAGGCCCATGACACACAGCTAGTTAGTAACTTTCCATAAATCTTATGACTGTCTCCTGGGTCCCAAGTTCTTGGCCCAGCCTCCCCAAGTGGCGAGGCTCTGCCTCTTTCCTCAGTAGGAACAGCTGTGCTGTCCACCACACACATTCTCCTAGGCAGTGGACACTGACTCAGTTTCTTGTATCACTTAAATACAACTGTTGCCTGGCTAGTGTCACATCCTCCCTGTCGTAGACACACAGGTCTGCGGGGCCTTACAACCCAACCAGGACAGGTTCTCTCCCATGATCTTCAGCCTCTAGCCATCCCATTTCCTGTACTGCTTAGGGCTGCAGATGACGCTGTTTGACATCATGCCTCTCCAAGCACGCTCTGCTGAAGCCCCACTTCCACCTCGGGCAGCCTCTAGGGCTTCCTGTACTGCAGTCAAGCTGCCTCCCACAGAAGCCCATGGGCACCTGACCTTAGGCTCCCTCCTCCCTCTGCAGCTGTGCTCTGGGGCCAGAATCAGGCCATGCAACCACTTCTGGCCAAGCTTGGCTGCAGGTGTGTGGAGTGCAAAACCCAAAGAAACCTTCTCTGCAGCATATCCTCCTACATGCCAGAACAGTGGTACCTGTTGGACACGTTGATGATGTCCCGAGTACGCAGGTGCTGCTCCTCCACTTTGCCAGCCAAGTAGATGGAAGATATGGCAACCAGGTAAGGGTCATAAGCATCCAAGTTGACCTCGCCAAAGAACTTATGGTAAATGGTGCATGCAGTGGCTATGGGAATGGACCGCATTCCTAGCTTGATACCTACAGAGAGAAGGTGAGCCAGAGAGTCCTCAAATGCTTTCTCACCCGTTGCTCCAGTGAGGGAAGCCACTAAAGGTACATACCCTACACAAAGACCAAGAACTTTTCGTTCACCACTGCCTACTGCTGGATCTCTGGCTGGGACTACAGGCTTCTCAAACTCTAATGGGCCAGCTAAGCCCTTGAGGATAGTGTTCAAAAACGAATGTTTCATTCAGGGGACATTTTTGAAAAGCCTCTAGGACCTGTCCATACTCTGACATGCAGAATACCTCCATGACCAAGAGTTCTGACTATTGCTCAGTTCCACGTCTGTGCAGAAGCTTGGAAAAGACCATACTCTGTTGGGCGTCTGTTTACAGCCAAGCAAGCACCTAACTAGAGGTCACTACCCCATGCTCACAACTAAGATCCTATAGTGACTACAGGAGGCAAAAGGCCTCTGAGTGATCAAACAGATGCCATAAGTCCGTGTTGCAGTTAAAAATTACAGTCAGCCAGGTCCCAGTGGCTCAGGTCTGTAATTCCAGCTACTCAAAAGGTTGACATCTGTGGATCACGGCTCAAAGCCAGCCTGAGCACAGAAATCCAAGAAACTCTGGTGTGTTACAATGCTGGGACTTGCATTCAGGACTTGACCTCTGATTCCCCCACAGCTTTTCTGCTCAAGATTGGTGCTCTACTACGTAAGCCACAGCTCCATTTCCAGCTTTGTGGTGATTAATTACAGATAAAGGTCTCACAGATTTCCTGCCCAGACTAGGTTCAAATCACAATCCTCAGATCTCAGCCTCCCTGATTAACTAGAACTAAGGACATGAACCATTGGAGGCTGGTTTGAGGGACTCTTATCTGCATGCAATAACCATGAAAATCTTGGAAGTGGAGATGTGGCCTAAGTGGTAAAACATTAGACTTGTGCAAAAAAGCAAAGTGGGGGCACGAGGCCCTGAATTCAAGCCCTAGTATGGGCACAAAAATTTATACTGAGCAAATAGTTTCCTAGTGTACAGATTAAGAGGAGACAGGCGAGTGAAACCACAGAGCCAAGAAAAAGCAGTATTTAAGGCCACGGCCAGGCGGGAGAGAAGGAGGTCAACATGCTGACAAGTGAGTGGAACACACAACTAGAGCATGATGGAGTGGATTTATTTAGGGGATAGAGCTCAGCCCCATCCCACTCACCCTTGGAAGTGCCCAAAGAAATCATTGTGGCGAAGTCACAGAACACAAACCAATTCACAATGACCAGAGTTAGCAGGAGAAACTTAAATGGCATTTACTACTCTGTCAGAAGAAAGTGGAGAGAAACCAGTTATCACTCATTGAGACTGTCTGCAGCATCCTCGAGCTAAGAAGGTGGCTCAGTGCCCTAGGGCTCTTCTGGAGGTCAGAAATTTAAATGGGTCTTACAGGGGTAACTCAAGGTGTCACCAGGGCTTGTTTCCTCTGGAGATTTCAGGAGAAAATCTGTTTCTTAGCTTTTTTTAGCTTCCTCCACCCCTCTGTTCCTGACCTCTTATTCCATCTTCAAAACTACTGTCACAGCATCTTGTAACACTGCTTCCTTCAGAATTGAGCACTGGTGACTCATGCCTATAATCCTAAATACTGAGGAGGCTGAACTGAGGACCAGAATTCAAAGCCAGCCTCAGCTGGAAAATGCATTAGACTTTTATTTCCAATTAAGCACCAAAAAGCTGGAAGTGGAGCTTTGCCTCAAGTGGAAGAGTGCTAGCCTTGGGCAACAAAAAGCTCAGGGACAATGTCCCAGTACTGAGTTCCAGCTCCAGGACTGGCACAAATCATCATCATCATCATCACCTAAGGTAATATCCCCATCTTTAGGTCCTTAATCATGTCTTCAAAATTCCCTATATAAGATGATAGTCACAGGTTCCAGGAGTTAGGACAAAGATATCCTCAAGGGACTACTGTGTCGCTTCTACAAAGGGTGAGAGTAAATATCTCTTACAAAGAAGTCAATAGAGCTGGGCACAGTGACTCATGACTGTGGTGGTCATGGTTATTCAGGAGGCAGAGATCAGAAGGCCTTGTAGTTCAAAGGCAGCCAAAGCAAAAACGTTCAAGAGTCCCTATCTCAATCAATAAAGCTGAGCACATGGGTGCATGCTTCCTATCCTAGGTATTTGGCAAGTGTAAACAGGAGGATTATGGTCCTGGCTATTAGGGCATAAACTGGAAATGTTATTACCAAAATAATTAAAGAGGGGTGGGAGCATCTCAAGGTCTAAGCATCAGTTGTTCAGATAATTTGTCCCAGAAGATGCCATATAATGTGGCGTTGCTAACATGACCTACTAAGGAGATGTGTAGTAGCAGGTGGAGAACACTTTGCAACCACTGTAAACTAAATTTATGAATAGCTGGGTCCTGCACCGTCTACCCTGAATGAACGCACACTCGCTCAAGCCAGTCTCTTCCAAAGTGTACACAAAGTGGTAAGGAAATAACTGCCACATTGAAAGGCATACTACTGACCGAGTGTCTCCACAGAAATCCCAGGGGCTTGTTGCCCCATAAGGAAGAAGGACGCCTAACAGTATTATGGTCGCCAGGCAAAGTTCAAAATTTTAGCTGCACCCTGGGGATCCTCGATTTGATGGGACCTTCCCAACAGCCTGCTGAAAAAGGCCTTGGGTGACCGAGTGCCAGTCTCTCAGTATGGCTGAAGGCTTGGTGGACCCACAGAGCTGCGGGCACCCTGACTGGGACCTCACTTATCTAGAAGCCTGGATCTTCCTACATCTTCTCGTTTGGCCTGAGAGTCCTGTGCAAAGGGAGTAGCGGCATGTACCCTGCGTGGAGGTAGGGTGGGATGGAAAGACCAGGGTGTTCAGTTCGGAGCCAGGACCCCCAGTCTCCCTACGGCGGGTCACAGCAGAAAGCCTGTTCCCTCAGCCTGGCAGCGGCTGCTCCGCAACGCACGGGCTCGGCTCCGATTGTGTGGTGTGAGACCCGCGGCCTTCACGTCCCACCTGCGTGGGCGCTGCCATTTCTCTAGCAGCAGTTACCTGCCTCCATGATGAACTTCGTAACTTCGAAGTGTACCCTCGCCTTGGGCACCGGCAACCCCTCGGCCGCCAACACCTCGGCCCCTTTTTCGCAGGTGTCCGTGCTAGCGGCCTCCATGAGGCCCTGTCCCGTGACCCCACGAACCCCTATTCGAAGGAGTAACACCGCCGGTGCGCTAAGGCCCGAACCCGGGATTCCAGTGGCCTATACAAGCGTCCCGCTCCGGCAGGGCCGGCCCGCCCACCCAGGTAAGCGCGGCTGCGCACTAGCGGCTGGATGAGTGCGCAGGCGCGGGCGCAGGCGCAGAAACGGACCCTCCCTAGAGGCTTTGCGCACGCCCGCTGGTCTCCAAATGCCACTCAGCCTAAGAGACATACGCCCCGCCTCCGGGAGATGCAGCCCAGCTCCAGACTCCACCTGCTCGCTCCCAGGAGCCGACGCCCCGCCCCTGAGAAGCACAAGCCCTGCGGCCGCCGCCGCCTGGACGCAAGGAAGTCTCAGGCTTGAGGACTGACGCACGAAGGCACCTTCAGACACCTGAGCCGCAAATACTCACGGTCCTACTAAAGTGTCGCCCTAGGACGGTGGCCCAGCGTGGCTTAGAAGAGGAGACTTGACAGCGTCTGCCAAACCCTGGGCGAGGGCATTCCTGTTCGGCGTCAATTTCTGAGCTGCCACTAATGGGAGATGTTAGCGTTCAGACAAGCGTATGAAACCCAAAGGAACTGCTGTGCAAAATATAGAGATCCTTTCCTAATAGTGGCGTTAAAGATGTCTACAGCTCTATTTAAGAGCTGCCCAGTATCTACGGGAATGTTTTCTTATTTCCCTTTCACGCCTGACATGCAGTAGGAGTTTCATAAATGTCTGTTAAATGCATGTGGTACACTAGACTCACACCATCCCATATTTCATTTGTGTCTTTCACAAACAGGAATTTGTGTCTCGAGTGTTTGGGACATAGAACAGTAAAGGAACTCCTAAGCCAGGTACACTCACTCAGGTCATTCTGACACATTCAGATAATTGCTGATTGCAGACTGCTGGAAATGTGCACAGGCAAAATTCACCACTCCCAATGTCCTTCTGCTGTAACAAATGACCACATACCAATGGCAAAACAGCAGAAATGGAAGTGGCACTGTGGCTCAAGTGGTAGAACGCCAGCCTTGAGGTGAAGAGTTCACAGACAGTGCTCAGGCCCACAGTTCAAGCTCCACAAGCAACCAAAAAAAAAAAAGAAGAAGAAGAAGAAGAAGAAAAAGCCAGGCACCGGTGGGTCACGCCTGTCATCCTAGCTACTCAAGAGGCTGAGATCTGAGGATCACAGTTCGAAGCAGCCCGGGCAGGAAACTCCATGAGACTCTTACGTCCAATAAACCACTCAGAAAACCAGAAGTGGTGCTGTGGCTCACAAGTGGTAGAGCGCTTGCCTTGAGCTGAAGAGCTCAGGGACAGCGCCCAGACCCAGAGTTCAAGCCCCATGACCAACAAAACAACAACAACAACAAAAAGCTAGCAGAAATATATCCTCTCATAATTCTGGTGGCCTGAGATCTGAAATCAAAGTCTGTAAGGCTGTGCTTCCTCCAGCAGCTCTCCTAGAGGATTTTTCTTGTCTTTCCAGCTTCTTCTACCCTGAGTTGTTCCTGCGCTTCTAGCACCATCATTCCATCTCCACCTCTATCTTCACCTAACCTCCTTGTGTGCCCAGGAGGAAGACCTCTTGCTTGGGCCTGTTCTCAGGTGGGTTACTTAGGTCTCTCCCTGCTGGCCCAGAGCTCACAACAGCCTGAGCTCCCCATTGCTACCTGCTCGTTCACGGTATCACCAACCCCCAAGGCCCAAGCTCTGCCCTGAAAATCTCTCTTGCACACCCATGTCCATGCCTGCCCCTACCTTCCTATCAGCCAGGAAGTACACAAGGGTGGGAGACAGTGGTGGCATGCAGAGCTGGTCCTGACCTGAGGCCAGGTATGAGGCAACAGGGGCAGGAAGGGACATGAAAGAAAGCTGATAGGGAATGGAATCGTGTGCTGTCCAGAGCTGTCTGTGGAAAAAAAAAAAACCTCAATGTGCATGGCCTCAGACCAAAGAAGGGAATCCTTGCCAGTTTTAGAGGCCAGAAATCTGCAGTGTAGGTACTGGGGGCACGGGCTCCATCCGAAGGCTCCACGGCACAGCTCGCCACCTCTTGGCACAGGTGATGGCCTTCCAGTCCAGCGTCTGGATCTGTGCAAGGGATTCTGGCTCCACATCCTTCTTCCCAGCTTGCTTTTTCTGCCTGTGTGTATGTGTGTGCCTTTGTGGAGGGGCTCAGGGCTACTGGCCCCCTGTGCTGTCTGTCCCCAAGCTGGGAACAGCTGCATTCTCTCCCCTGCCTGATACCGGAAACTGGGCAGCAGTCACAACTCCCACCTCCCTTCAGCCCATCTGGTCAAAGCCATTTGGTCGTGTGCTCTACCAAAAAGTTCCCTGTGCATAGCCAATAGTCATTGGATCTGGCAGATTTAAGTCCACATTCTCTAATGGGGTGGTAGATTTTGGCGAATCACACCACTGTCCCCCAGCTTTTCACTCCTCCAACATAACACACCCATACACATAATACACTCCCAGCACACATACATTCACCCACCTCCACACAACTAATACTCTCATCCCCTCTAGGCTGGCCTGCCTGTTAAATGGTGCTCTGAGACCTCCTCCTTCTCCCCTGGGCATTTGTGGTGTGAAGAGTCTGGACTCAGCAAGTAATGGGTGCCTGCAGATGTTACTCGAGGGAATGACTTGGTGAGCACCTTAAGTTTTAAAGCCCTGGGTCACAGGGCACTCGTCTGGCAGACGGCTTTGGCACAGTGGTTGATAACTGACTAATTCACAACCCATCAACCACAGCCAGCAAACCTCTAAGCAGGGTCTCCTCTCCTACTGGCAGCCACTACCCACCATGGGGTTCACCCCTCCCCCCGCTTTGCTGCCACCTGTCACCTCTGTCATCCCTATTCCCATCCTCTTGACACCTTCACCCCTTGCTCACACAGTGAACTCTGGGTGGGGGTTGAAGCCCAGGTCTCAGCCCCACGCTGAGCGTCAAGAAGACACTGAACAAATATGGGGGGGGGCAATCCTACCAAGAAGCCTGTTTGTAGCCCACCACTTTCTTACCTAACTCTCCTCACAAGCGCTTGGTGCTGATTAAGCCACAGCCAGCCACCGCCTCCCAATGCTGTTATCACATGAGTGAGTGACTCATTTCAAGCAATTGGACTTTGACGCTAAAGCTAAAGGATGAGGCACAGGAGGAGAGGTGTTTGGGGTACGGAGGAAGGGCTGGGCTTTGACAGGGGCCCCAGGAAAATCCCATGTACTTCACAATCATCCTTTCCTTCCCGGCAGCCTTTCCTCACCACAGTCCAACACCCCCTCATCATTCTACCTAGCAACTTCCCTCCCTCCACTCAGCTCCATGTCACATGTCACGTGGCACACACCTTCTTCCTCCTTCCCCTGCTTCCCCCCCTACGTTCTCTGTACCTACTCTTGCCCTGAGCTCCTTGGTCCCTTCGCATCTAGCCCTTGCCAGCCTTGCATGGCACTGCTGCCTTCCGACAGCAACGGTCCATGCTGCCGTCCCTGCCACCTGCTCCCATCTCAGACTCTGTGAAAGCTCAAGCACTCTCCTTCCTGGCCCTCTTTAGTGCTACCACTTGAGCCCTGTCCCCAGTGCTCCCTTCCTTCCCCCTCAAGCCAAATGCAGACCAGCGTGGAAGGCTGACCTGTGCTTGCAGAACACCTCCTTTGGTGAGGGACAAAACTTCCCATATCTTCTTGTCCATGGAAACTGACACCTTTAGTCTCCACAATCAAGGCCAATTTCAGATAGGGTCCATCCCGTTCCTACAGAGTGACCAGAACCCACGCCCTCCTGTCCCCAACACTTTTCCCTCATGGATTTGGGGCACTGGTCCTTCAGCCCCCTTCCTCCCCACTGGCCTCCCCCTGCCCAGTCCCTGCCCACTGGAGAGAACCAGTGTCACCTGGTGCAGGCCAGGCCTGGCACCTGTACACCCTATCTCCACTCCCATTTATCCTGCAGGGGCGGCCTGAGCGAGTGCCTGCTGCGAGGACCGCAGCCATGACCACAAGAAGACAGGGTCTCCCTTCAGCAGCTTTGCCCTCCTCCCTCCCCCCCCCACACGCTGCACAGAGCAACCTTTGTCAAACCACAGTGTAATCACAGCCCTGTCTGCTCCAAGCCCCCAGCAGCCATTCCAGCTGCTAGGAAGCTGCTCTGTTTACCTGGCAGTTGGGGTTTGGTTTTATTAGACAAGGTGGAAGTTTCCTTACAAGTGGGGGCATTAGAGGGATTGTCACATCTCCGGGAATCTGCTGCCTGGATTATTATTTTTTTTTTACGTATGTGAGTTAAAGGATTCCATTAGCACAAACTCTGAGCACACATAAGATCATGTATGTGAGCAAGTGGCACTTAGGAAATGCTGAGAACTGGGTCCAAAGGTCAGTGATAGACAGACAAGGAGAGGCACCGCTGTCCCAGAGATAGGAGGGAGCTATTGCCAGAGCTTGAGGAGGTAGACAGGAAGGAGACCACTAACAGGGACTGCTAAGTGAGGTGATGAAGTTGTCCTGGAATTAGATTGTGGTGACAAATATGCAATGCTGAATAGATCTAAAAACCATTGAGTTGGGTTAGTTTAAACGAGTGGATTTTATGATATGCAAATTATACCTAAATAAAACTGTTATTTAAAAAAAAAACTACCCTGTGCAATTGTGCCAGTAAGGACAACACCTTCCCATAGGGAAAAACTGAAGGCTGAACAATCAAGGAAGGCAGAGTGCAGAAGGAGGAGGAGCAGGCAGAAGAAGAAGCAGGACCCAGTGAAAGGTTTTAGAAGCTTAGGGCTCTACATAGATGCATGAGCTCAGACTTGAGAAGCCATGCAGCATCAGGAGGACGAGGATACTTACAACTAGGTCACAGAGAAGTTCAGGGGCCAGGCATCAGTGGCACCAGTACTGGCACACACACACATACACACGGATGTATTCATTTCTGCAGGAATTCCCTATGGCTGCGGCAGGAAAGTACACATTTGGGAACTTAAAACAACACAATTGTGAAGCTGGGAAGGTGGCTCAGTGGTAGAGTGTTTGCCTTGCATGCATGAGGCCCTGGGTTCGATTCCTCAGCACCACATAAAGAGAAAAGGCTGGAAGTGGCACTGTGGCTCAAGTGGTAGAGTGCTAGCCTTGAGCTGAAGAACTGAGGGACAGCGCCCAGGCCCAGGGTTCAAGCCCCACAACCGACAAAACACACACACATAAACAATTGTGCTTTCTCACAGTTGGAGTCTGAAATCAAAGTGTGGACAAGACTGTGCTCACTACAGAGGCTCTAGGAAAGTACCCCCTCCTTCCTCTTCCAGCTTCTAGGAGCTTCAGGAATCTTTTATGGCCCCATCAATCCAGTCTGCACCTCCATTTTCACATGGCTTCTCCTTTGTCTGTGTCTCCTCTTCTGGCATTTGACTTAGGACCACCCCCTTCCAGGATGTTATTGTCTCAAGTTAAGCTAACTAGTTACATCTGCAAAGACTTTTTCCAAATTAGGGGCCATACACACACCTAGAAGGGTAAGTAGGACCTGATTATCTTTCAACAAACAATTCACATCCAAAGGCAGATGGCTTCATGCAGTCACCCAGCATGTCTATACCACTGTTAAGTGTAAAAGTTTTGAGTCCTACTTTATGTTCTATTATCTCAAATCTCACCCCCAAATTGAGGTAAAAAAAGAGAAGGCCTCACCAGTTTCATCCTCACCCTGTATCCTATACCACCCATGCTTCCCAGCCTCCAGCCATCTCAGTTGCTTCCACCTCTCTGAGTTTGTATGGCAAAGCACAAGGCTAGAAGCACTGCCACTGTCTGCCTGCTCCTGTATCTCTGGCCATGGGACCAGGGTAGCCTGGGCTTTCGTTTCTGTGGCCACCACCCTTTGACTGACTTTGTCTCAGGTTCTAAAAGTAGAAGCCAAATCTGATTGCACAAGCCTAGTTTCTGAGCAAGCCCTCTGAAAGAGAAATCCACCTTTGATAAAAATCAGCTGGAGGACAGGTCCTCATGTGAACTAGATAAGTGGGACTGTGAGGCTCTTCATATTTTCTTCCACAAGAGAAATTCCTGTGAAAAAAAGACTGGAGAGGAAGAAAATGACCCATGATTCTAGCCCAGGAACTTGGGAACACTCCCATATGAGGGTTACTCCAGCCCACTGCTTTGCATGCTGTATTCTGCTCACTATACTCCCCCTACACCTAGAAAGGGACTCAGGGGAAAAGACGATAAGGTCACCTGGAAAGCCTGTCTTTGTTATTAGAAAATCAACCTCTGAGTTCTCTTGGCAGGCTGAGTTAATTTGTCCACTACTGTGACAAAATACCTGAGAGAAGCAGCTTAAAGGGGGAACATTATTTTGGCTCAGGGTTTCTAGAAAGAAGCGGGTAAGAAGCTCAGGGAAAAGGTTCACCCTTCAAGGGCATGGCCCAGTGACCTACTTCCTCCAACTAGTCCCCGTCTCCTGGGGACCAAGCCTTCAACATATGAGTTTTGGAAGGACATTTAAAAGATCCAAACTATAACACAGGCAATCAACAGCAAAGATCTAAATTGATAACTGGATAAACAGATACTCAAGCCAGTTGTCCAGCAATACGGAAGCAACTATCAAAACAGTTCCAGTGTAAGGGCAAAAGTCAGCTAATGAAATAATAACAAAATGCATCTAGATAGGAAAGGAAAAGTATTTCTGTGCAGATGCCACAGTTTTGTATACAAAAAATCCTAAGGCGTACACCCAACCCAAAAAATGATTGATCACGATGCATTGTGCTTATGGAATTGTAACCTCTTTGCACAACCACCTTATAACAACATTTTTAAAAAGGACTATTGAAGGCTGTAAATGGGGTCAGTAAAGTTGCAAGTTAAAAGATCAACATATATAAATTAACTGCTGGTGACTCATGCCTGTAATCCTAGCTATTCAGGAAGGAGACTGTCCAGGCCAGTCCAGGCAGAAAAGTCCCTGAGACTCTTATCTACAATTAACCAGAAAAAAAGGCCAGGAATGGAGATGTGGCTCAACTGGCCAAGCAAGGAAGCTGAGCAAGCACAAGACCCCGAGTTCAACCCACAGTATCAGTAAACAACAAAAATCAATTGTATTTCTATATACTATCAATGAATGATCCAACTGAAATTAAGATAGTAGAATTTATAGTAGCATCAAAAGGAAAAATAGGGATAAATATATTTTTGAAAAGCATAATATATTTTTGAAAAGCATTCAATTAATTGAGGCATCCCATGTTCATTGATCAAAAAACTTAATATTGTTAAGATAGCAATACTCTCTAAACTTATACATTTAATAAGTTAATAGATTAATACAGTCCTCATCAAAAATCTAGTTGATGCTTTTGTACAAATTCACATTTGTCCTAAAATTCTTATGGAAACACAATCTAAAACAGCCAAAATAATCTTGTAAAGAAACACTTACAGGACCTACATTTCCTGATTTCAAAACTTACCACAAAGCTACAGGAATCAGAATTGTGGTCTTGGCACAGATATGAACATATTGAGCTCTGGCATAGATTTAAGTCCAAAATTAAAGCAATATTATCTCTGGTCATCTATCCCATTCAATGGGAAAAAGAATGATATCTAACAAATAGTACTGGAACAACTGGATATCTATATGCAAAAAAATGAAGTTGGATCCTTACCATACCTCACACCATACCCAAAAACTTATTCAAAATGATAATAGACGCAAATGTAAGAACTGAAACGATATAAAGCTCTAGAAAGAAAACAGGCATAAATCTTCATGATCTTAGATGAAGCAATAATCTCTGAGATATGATACTGAACACACAAATGACAAAAGGAAAAATAAATTAGATGTCATCGAAATTAGACAGCTAAACCAGATACCCATGGCTCAAGCCTGTAATCCTAGCTACTCAGGAAGCTGAGATCTCAGGATATGGTTCAAAGCCAGCCTGGGCAAGAAAGTCATGAGACTTTTATCTCCATTAATTATAGGAAACGCTGGAAGTTGAGCAAGTGGTAGAGCACTAGCCTTGAGCAAAACGAGCCTAAACACAGAACCGGGGTGGGAGGGGGAGGTGGGAGTTAGGAGGGGGATGGGAAGGGGTGGGAAGGGGAAACAAAAGAGGAGGCAACTATTCTTGATAAGAAATGTACTCATTATCTTGCATTATCTTGCCCATGTAATTGTAACCCTTCTGTATGGTATTTTCACAATTTTTTAAAAAATAAAAGAGCACCCAGGCCCAGAGTTCAAGTCCCAAGACTGGCAAAACAAACAAAACCCCCATAAACAGCTGGATAGAGTTTAGCCCACAGAAAAAGAGAACCTATTTGCAAATCAGAAAGCCAATAATTGACTTGTATGTAAGTGTATAAAGAACCATTACAACTCAAGAATAAAAAGATACGGGCTGGGAAGGTGGCTCAGTGGTAGAGCGCTTGCCTCATATGCCTGAGGCCCTGGATTTGATTCCTCAGAACCACATAAGCAGAAAAGGCCAGAAATGGCGCTGTGGCTTAAGTGGTAGAGTACTAGCCTTGAGCTGAAGAGCTGAGGGGCAGCACCCAGGACCAGAGTTTAGGCCCCATGACCAACAACAACAACAAAAAAGAATAAAAAGATAAATAGTCCAAATAAAAATGGGCAAAGAGGGGCTGGGAAGGTGGCTCAGTGGTAGAGAGCTTGCTTTGCATGCATGAGGCCCTGGGTTCGATTCCTCAGCACCACATAAGCAAAAAGAAAAAAGCCGGAAGTGGCACTGTAGCTCAAGTGGTAGA
>NW_012267425.1:1589026-1595544 GCF_000151885.1 Dipodomys ordii | reverse complement strand
TGTGTGTGTGTGTGTGTGTGTGTGTGTGTGTGTGGTGTGTGAGTGTGCGCGCGTGCATGTGCAGGTGGGTGTGCATGCACTGCTATGGCGCATTCCGTACTAGATTGGAGAAGTGTGCTGACTCATGGGAACGTGACTCCCTGCACACACACAATACGCTCACGCACACCCACTGCAAAGTCCTGAGCAGCCCCCTCACCGGCAGCTTCAAAGGGTCTCATCTGCTGGAGATAGGAAAGCAGGGTCCTCAGACGGGCAAGGAGGCAGGAAAGGGGTGCCCCCTAGAGGATCCTGATCCACCAGTCCCAGTCACCCCAAAGCACCAATCAGGCCCTGGTCTGGCCAAAAAGGGGATCACACTGTGCTCTGGTTTGTGTGACAATGCAAATGGCCTTGGAGGTTGGAGTTGAAAGGAGGGAAAGCAGGCCACTCAATCCACCCGCCACCTCCCCCCCCCCAGGCCCAGCACGCTCAATGCCATTTCTCCAAAATTGAAATTCACAGCAAAATACACAACTAGTGAATAACTGGGCTAGATCCCAGAAATAGGCTGCCCTTTCTAAGGGGTGACGGGAATATCCTCCCTGCTTCCTGTTGCCATGGTTTCCACTCAGCTACCAGGCAGCCTGTTGCATGGAAGCCATTTTCCATGATGGGATGCTGGTGCTGGCTGGGTGCGCAGCTGTTAGCTGCCAAAAGAGAGGGTGACAAACACTGTGGTCCCAGCGATCCAGGGCCAGGGAGGAAGTGCGGGGCATGGTGTACTCTTGAGCTCATAGATCAAAAGAAAGAAAACAGACGAATGCTAAAATCGACATATGCTTGGGCAAATCCATGCTGTTGGTTTCAGGAGCAGACAAGGGCTTTTGGAGCTGGGGCGCTCATCTTCTCTGGTAGCCAAGAAAGCCTAGCACAGGGGTGTCTTCCTGAAAGGTTCTGAGCCAGCTGAGTACTATGGAACCTGGAAGTCACCAATAAAGCAAGATTGACCTGCTGCCCACACTGTACATCTGGTGACCTGCTAGCCCAGCAGGGCTGGGGAAAGGATCTGAGTTCCTTTGGCCTCCAAACCCAAAGGCTGTCCTCCTGCCATTTGAAGGAGTCCCTCCAGCCCTGTGCTTTCTTCCTCCCCTCTGTCCCCACCCTGCCACTGAGCCTCAGGTAGTAGGACATGTCTTCTGGGTCACAGAGGGCCACAGTGAAGCTGGTTCTGCTTTGGGAAGGAGCTGTCCTTGCAGTGTGCCTCTCAGATGGAGGACAAAACCCTCCCTAGGAGTGAGATTACACCTGGGCCCACAGCACGTCCAGCACTTCCTGGGATTTTACAGGCCATTCCAGACCTTTCCTGTTGGTGTAACTCATGACAAAAGTTTGTTCGGGCCGGTCACTGTGTATTCTGGCCCCTCCCCCTCCCCTGGTTATTAACTTTTCTGGTCCTTTTCAGTGATTAAAATTCAGCCCAGACTCACATCCCAGTGGAAGCTACCCCTTCCATCCTCCCGGCTGGAATGCACTGGAATGGAGAAGGAAGTGCTCTGACCTCCTAGCCCTGCTCTCCTCCCAACCCCCTCCTTGGCTGGGGCAGGCAGAGCTCTTCTTGAACCAAGTCGGAGGTGAAGGGTAAAGGGTAAAGGGTGAGGGATGCCCACAGGAGAGCTTCTCATCTTTCCCATGTGGGTTCAGCCCCCTCTTCAATCAGGACCTTTGGGGATGGCCCACCTTGTGTTCTTTGGACTCTACCAAGTTGCTATCCCAGCCCCCCTCCAGGTGGGGGTCTCCTGCCATTTCATGGCCCCAAACTTTATGCTGCCAAGACGGAAGGGAACATCCACTAGTTAGTCCCTTCCAGATCACCTCCTGCCCCCCCACCCAACTTCAGTTCGCAGACACAGGGAGTCTAGCATGCATGCCATTCCCAGGAGAATCCTCCAGCTTCTGCAAGCTGACTCCTGCACAGAGAGATGGGGGGGGGGTGTCTGAAACACACCCTCATTGGTCTAAGGGTTAAACCAGCAACAGAAGTTCACTATGGGAAACAGGCGGGGCTGGGGGAGGGGAACAGAAGAAAGGGCATAGGCCTTGCCCTGCACAGGGGCAGAGCCTGCGCTCACCTGTGTTCTGGAGTTGTTACTAGTGAGGCCTCCAGACCAGCGGCCCAGCGGGCACAGGGGGCCACCGGAAGTGCTGCTTCCGCCGGCCAGTGACACTGGAACCAGAGTCCAGAGGCCAAGACAAGCTGGGACTGAGACAAGCTGGGACTGCATCTGGGCGGTTGGGACACCTTAGCCTTGTCCTTTCTGGTTTTTCTCTTCTGGAATAAAGGACTTTTTCCTATGGTTGCCTCATCCTAGGATTAAGTACATTGGGTTAAGCTACTTTGCATTTCATTTAGGGTACTGACAGTTTTTCCATGTAACTCAGATACGACGCAGAATTTGAGGCTGGCATCCCCACAGAATCTGGGGAGGTGGTGCTGCCTCTGGTGGCCTCAGCTATAGGGGCCAATGCCAAAGCCAAGGGCAGCTGTGTAAGTGTGCACCACACACCGTCGTGGGGAGACATGCTTACAGCTAGACATGTCTACTTGGAAAGGAAGGAAAAGTAGAAGTTCCCGGAGCGGGAAGCAGGCGGGAAAGCAGCGCAGCGGAGGTGCCATCCTTGCACATACAGTAACAGGAAGAAAGGGTTTCAAAATGCTTCGGTTTTTTTTTTTTTAATCAGACAAATTGATCATTAGAGAACTGATTAAGCAAGAGCTACTGTTCGAATGAAAGGTGAAAATAAATTCCTTCATTTGAATTCCAAATGCAGACTTGGAGGTGACCTGGTAATGAGGTGAACTGGTCGTTTGGCAAACTGGCTGCGGTTGGCCAGGGCAGCTCATGGAGCCCGTGGGCAGACGTAACCTTGAGTCTTCTGTCCTCAAGAGTGGAAGTGTTGGGCTTTTTCACACAGTAGGGATCCCGAGGAGGCAGTGCGAGGGTGCCACTGGCCAGCGTTCTGCCTGGAGGGAACGCACAGTTCAGGATCAGGAGGAGGTGGGCAGAGAGGTAGGGATCAGCAGGTGGGAAACATACCAGGTTTAGGGGTGGCCACAGTTTTATTATTTTTTTGTGGTGGTAGTGGAGCTTGAACTCAGGGCCTGGCACTCCCCCATAGCTTTTCTTTTTTTTTTTTATCTTATTTTTTTTTTCCGGTTGTGGGGCCTGAACTCTGTCCCTCAGCTCTTCAGCTCAAGGCTAGTGCCCTACCATCTGAGCCACAGCGCCACTTCCGGCTTTTTTCTTTTTGATTATGTGGTGCTGAGGAATCAAACCCAGGGCCTCATGCATGCAAGCCAAGCACTCTACCACCGAGCCAACTTCCCAGCCCCCCCCCCCATAGCTTTTCCACTCAAGGCTGGCACTTTACTACTGGGCCACAGCTCCAGATCTGGCTTTTTTTTAGTGGTTCATTGGAGATAAGAGTCTCACAGCTGGGCACTGGTGGCTCACGCCTATAGTCCTAGCTACACAGGAAGCTGAGATCTGAGGATCATTGTTCAAAGCCAGCCCAGGCAGGAAAGTCCATGACACTCTTATCTCCAATTAACCACCAGAAAACCGGAAGTGGTGCTATGGCTCAAGTGGTAGAGCGTTTGCCTTGAGCTGAAGAGCTGAGGGACAGTGCCCAGGCCCAAAGTTCAAGCCCCATGACTGACAAAAAAAAAGTCTCACAGACTTTTCTGCTTAGGCTGGTTTTGAACTGAGATCCTCAGATCTCAATCTCCAGAGTAGCTAGAATTACAGGCCACTAGAGTTACAGGCTAGAATTACCAAAGCCACTGGTAACCTGGCTCTGGCTACAGTTTTGCAACAGGTGCTTAAGTACTTTGACACTTAAGCCGCAGGCCCCACCCCACAGCCAGCTGCTATACCCAAAGACTACAGAGAGTAGAGGCAAATCTTGGCACGCCAGGTTCTCCCCTCAGTTGCTACCTGAAGGAGTCACCAAGGCCCAATGAGGACTCTTAAGGTTCCCCACTCACAAGACCGGGGTACTTCTTCATACATAATTCAACATCTTCATGCATAATTAAACAGAACACTCAATTTTAAGAGGTGTCTTTATTAAAGTTGAATGGATGCAAAAGACCATTTGCAAAATTCTTTGAAAATATGTCTAAGTATAAAGAAGCAGGGAATCCACATGTCTGTCTTTATGGTGGCACCACTTTCCCATGCATTCAGAAACAATGCATTTTGACTTTTGCCTGCTTTGAACTTAATGTAAACATTAATATATGTCTGCATTCTTCTGCAGCCTGCATTTGCTGCTGAATATGGTACTCCAGAGCCCTATCGCACCTGCAACCCATTTGTCCTCCAAGTGCTCAGTTCTGAATAGTGTGAGACTGGGTAGTTCCTGCTTTTTTTTTTCTATTAGAATCATCCCAGTGTTCTGTGTGTTTCCATCGCGCTCATGGGATGAGGGGAGGGGGGGGGATGGGAGCTCCTGGGCCCCAGGAAATGTGCACTGTCCACTTTGCTAAGGAATGGCAAATTGCTTTCCCAAATGGCTGTGCCAATATGGATGCCCTCAAGTGATATAGAGCATTCTAGTGGTTTCTGTGCCTAGCCCTGAGTTCAAGGCCCAGGACCAGTATGAAGAGGGAGGAGGAGGAAGGGGAGGAAGAGGAGGAGGAGGAGGTGGAGGTGGTGGTGGTGGTGGTGGTGATGGTGGTAGAAAAGAAACAATCCCCCCTGATTAAGCAAAGATGCCAGCTTCATCACAGATCACAGTTTGATCTGCTCTTGCATTCTTCCATCAGTCCCTCTTTGTGCGGATGCAGCCCTATTTTTGTTTTGATAGTGTTACAGTGTGAGCTTAGGTCCTTGAGCTTGCTACCAATTGAGCCAAATTCTCCACCCTTTTGGCACTTTAGTTATTTTTGGGGTAGTCTTCCATTTTTTTACCTAGGGCCAACTTTAGGCCTCCATCCTTTTTATCTCTAGCTGGAATTACAGGCACAAGCCATCACACCCAGCTTATTGATTAAAATGGGGGTCGTACTAACTTTTTTACTCAGGCTAGCTTTGAACCATGATCCTCCAAATCTCCACCTACCGAGTAGCTGGACTACTTAATGGTTTTTCTATAAACAAGACCATGCTAGGTGTGCCTGGTTTTGATTCTTTCTCAATCTGCATGCCTTTATTTTTCTTATCTAGTTGCCCTGGCTAAAACCTCTAGTAAAATGTTGATTGGAAGTGGTGAGTATACACATACTTGTTTTATCTTATGGAAAGAACTTTCTATCTTTTACTATCTTTTACTTTTACTTTCTGTCTTTTACTATCTGACTGTAGCTGTGGGATTTTTCAGGAACACTTTATTAAATGGAAGGTGTTTTCTTTCACTTTATTTTTTACAATTCTTGTAGAAATTAGAGGACATTTTATTTGTTTATTTGACTGTGCTGGAATTTGAATTCCAAACTTTGAGATTACTAGACAAGTGTTCTACCATTGAGCCATGCCTCCAGCCCTTTTTGCTCTGTTTTGATTTTTATTTTGTCCAGTGAGGAGCTTGAACTCAGAGCCTGGCTGCTAGCCCTGAGCGCTTTAGCTCAAAGCTAGTGCTCTACCACTTGAGCCATCGCATCACTTCTGGTTTTCTGGTGGTTAATTGGAGATAAAAGTCTCACAAACTTTCCTGCCCGGGCTGGCTTTGAACCGCAATTTTCAGATCTCAGCCTCCTGAGTAGCTAGGATTACAGGCGTGAGCCACCAGCACCAGGCTTCTGGTTATTTTTGAACTGCATTTCTTACCCCCTCCCCCAATGTCTGCCTCCCAAATGATAAGATTGCAGGTATGAGCTACAGGCAGCTAGCTTGAAATTAAATTTTAAAGAAAAGTTTGTTTTTCTATGTCTTAAGATTTAGCAGGGCTCCAGTGGCTCATGCCTGTAATCCTAGATTCTCAGGAGGCTAAGATCTGAGAATCCCAGATCCCAGTTCAATGCCAGCCCAGGCAGGAAAGTCCATGAGACTTCTATTTCCAGTTAACCACCAAAAAAGCAGAGGTGGAGCTCAAGTTGTTGAGTATTCCCTTTTAGCTGAAGAGCTCAGGGACAGTGCCCAGGCCCAGAGTTCAAGCCCCACAACCAATCAAAACAAAAAAAAAAAGGTTTAGTTTCCCAACCCAAGAACAAAGCATTCATTAAGTTGGCTTTGTTGTTGTTGTTGTTGGCTGTAGGGCATGAACTCAGGGCTTGGTGCTGTCGATGAGCTCTTTTGCTCAAGGTTAGTGCTCTAACACTTGAGCCATAGCACCACTTCTGGCTTTCTAGTGGTTAATTGGAGATAAGAATCTCACAGAGGGCTGGGAAGTTGGCTCAGTGGTAGAGCACTTGCCTTGCATGCCCGAGGCCCTGGGTTTGATTCAGCACCACATAAGCAAAAAGAAAAAAGCCAGAAGTGGTGCTGTGGCTCAAGTGGTAGAGCGCTAGCCTTGAGCTGAAGAGCTGAGGGACAGCA
>NW_012267425.1:1570692-1588976 GCF_000151885.1 Dipodomys ordii | reverse complement strand
TGTGGCTCAAGTGGTAGAGCGCTAGCCTTGAGCTGAAGAGCTGAGGGACAGCACCCAGGCCCAGAGTTCAGGCCCCACAACCGGACCCCCCCCCCCAAAAAAAAAAAAGAATCTCACAGACTTTCCTGCCAGTGTTGACTTCAAACCATGATCCTCAGATCTCAGCCTCCTGTGTAGCTAGGATTATAGGCATGAGCCACCAGCACTCAGCTCTTTTATGTATTTTTAAAAATCTTTCATTCAATGTCTTTTAAACTATTACACGTTTCTACAAAATAGTCTTATATATTACAAGATATTAAAATATGACTAGATACTATGTGATGACTAAGTCATCATAACTTTATATTATTGTATGTGCTATTTTCTTTACAAATTCCCTTTTTTTTGATTTTTGTATTTTGATTCTGGATTCACAAATCTTGCCAAAATTACTTATTAATTGGAGTAATTTATCTGCATATTCTTCAGGGTTTTTCTTACATATAAATCATATCTTCTACAAATAATTTCTAATTTTTTTTAATTTTCACTGGCCAGGGCTGGGAAGGTGGCTCAGTGGTAGAGTGCTTGCCTTACATGCATGAGGCCCTGGGTTCGATTCCTCAGCACCACGTAAGCAGAAAAAGCCAGAAGTGGTGCTGTGGCTCAAGTGGTAGAGTGCTAGCCTTGAGCTGAAGAGCTGAGGGACAGCGCCCAGGCCCAGAGTTCAGGCCTCACAACCAACAAAAAAAAATTTCACTGACCATGTAGTAAAGTACAATCCAGTAGACTTGAAGCTATTCCATTTTCTTGTACCAGATCTCCAAAGGAAAGCACTGAGCATTTCACAAACTAACTTCCAAACTGTAGTTTCCTAAGAAAGTCTGGAAAGTTCTCTGCCACTATCTTCTTGTTTATGTTGTGGTTATTTTTAGTTTTTGAGGAAAGGTCCAGAACTCACTATGGAGCCCAGATTGGCCTGGAATTCATGATCCTCCTGCCTTTGCCTCCTGAGTACTAGGCTTTCAAGTATGTACCACCATACCTGGCCTGTTATGTTTTTAATATTGTTTACATACCATTCTTTTCATATTTCCTCTTTTATACTTATAAATATAAAAATATTGCACATAGGTATTTCAATTCTACAAGTCAGATTATGAGTACAGTGCATCTTGGTTACTTTCATCCCTTTATGCCCCTTTTTCTCTTCTTTCATAAAGACTCCAACCACATATACATAAAACCTCATTGTGTTCTCTCTCTTCCTTTCTCTCTCTTCATTTTCCCTCCCTTTGTCTCCATGCTTTGTTCTGGATAGTTTCTTCTGACTTGTCTTCAATTTCCCTGAAGCTCTCTTCAGCTGCATTTATTCTATAGTATGCCTATCCATTTTTTCTTTTCATTGTGGTCATTGTCATTTGTAGTTGTAGAATTTTCAAGTGATTTTTTTTCATAGTTTAATTCCCCATCAAAGTTATTGCTGTTGTCCCTTGATGTCTTTGTATATGGTATGCTTAGTTCTTTTGAAGGTTTCATTCAATGTATTCCAGTAGCAGGAGGCACTAGTGTTTTCTCCCTATTGCCTGTTATGTCTACCACTGTTTTCCAATCATAGCTCCTTCTCTCTTTGTATGGCTGTTGTTTTTTACTGTTCATGGAACATTGTCATTGAAAAAAGAGTGTAGTGATTCCTTGAAGGTAAGGCTATTATCATTCTCAGGAGACTATTCCAATTGGCATTGGCAGCTTCTGAGGACACTAGCCATATAAGGATGGAAAGCGAGCTGAAGCAGCAGAAGACCTCACTCTTAGGGAGCAACCCTTCAGGGACCCAAGAAAAATGAAAGATTAACAAAGGTGCTCCCTTGCCAAGGCCTGGGTCCCAGAGTCTGTCCTTCTAGACTCTGTAGCTGTCCAAAGGTCTATTTGACTATATTCTATTTGTCCTAGACTCTACAAACAGCCCCATGGGATAAGAAGCTCTGGACATCAGCTCTCTCTGTCTTTGTCTCTGTCTTTCTCTCTCTCGGTACTGGGCTTGAACTCAGGGCCTCACACTGTCACTTTGCTTTTTGCTGATTAATTAGAGATGAGTGTCACAAACTCTCCTGTCTAGGGTGAATTTGAACCTTGATCCTCAATCCTCAGATCTCAGCCTCCTGAGTAGCTGAGAATATAGGCATGAGCCACCAGCATCCAGAAAGGTTGCTGTCTTTTCCAGACCTTAGTCTGAAAACTTCCTCCTCTTCCTTCTTTGATGCTGTCAAGCAGATGATTTTCCTATTTCCCAGCTTCTCTAATTGCCCTCATTAGGACGCAAGCATGACTTGACTCATTTATCATTACCACAAGTGGAAGTCCTTCATTGAATTTTTGAAATCAATTATCTTATTTTCACTCTTAGAAGTATTCTTTGGCTCATTTTCACACATACTTGCTTGATATTATAGAATTACATTTCCAATCCTCCCTTTGATTTCCCTTACCATATTAAACATGCTGATTTTATGCTCTGGATGTGATCAGCCAACATTTGTAGTCTGTGGGAGTCTGATTCTGCTGGCACTCACTGGTGAGGCTGTTTCCTTTTTTTACTTGTGTGTTTGGATTTTTGACTGGATCTTTTTCCTTCTCCAAACTTCATAGTGGGAATGTCTGAGACCTGGTAGCAGGTGGCTCCCTCCAGAGAGGATTTACACTGTCTTCTGACAGTTTTCAGGGAGACCTTCACCCCAGATCCAGTTCACATGAAACTCTCAATCTGAGGAGTTCATGGGCTGATTGGAGGTTGTAAATCTCAGCTGAAAAACCCACGAAGCTAGCTGGCTGAGTCTAAACCCTTCAGAGCAGATCCCTTTTCCTCCCCCTTTACTCAAGACCTGCAAATTAGCAATTCTCCTTGAGGCCTGCAATTGCATTTCCAGTTCATCCTGACAATGATGACATCATCTCTCATGGTCCCACCTTTATTTGATCACGGGAAGAGGATGTTCCTAACAGACTTCTAATTTTGCAAGTCTGGGGCCTTGTCATCTGTATTCACAAGCCAATCTGTGATGCCATGAATGCTGAAGCCCAAGGTCAACAGGGTCACAAATGTCTTCAGGGTGAAGGTCAGACATCAGTGTTCCCTACTTTCCTGGATTATTGTTTTGATTTAATTTTTGGACTTGGAGTTCCTTTCTTTTTGCTATCTCATTGGTGCACTTAAGTGATGATTTTTAAATGCTTTATTTAGCATTTTACATGTATGCGCACTAACATAAAAAAAAACCCAGCTTCATTCTTGGCTTTCTGATTATAAAAATGTGGATATATTCTCCAAAGATGAATCTATCTCTCTTCCTTACCCTCAGTTTTTATTTGTTCAGAAGCTGGCCTTTCAGTTTTCTTTCACATCTATTCCTGCAAAAGTAATTATACATTTGCTTATTAAAGTGTCATTATTTTGTGCATTTTGCTTCTTCCCTCTATTAGGATTAAGTTCAGCCACATAGATGACAACCAATTCAAAGGAATTGGTAGGCTAGCCAAGGTAGATATTTATTTGTCTCATATATTAAATGAAGTCCAAAGGTAAAGCCTTCAGGGCTAGTAGACACATTTCACAAAATCATTATGATCAAATCACTGTACCATAATCCCTGGAAAGTGGCCTTTATTCTCTTGGCCCAAAATAGTAACCAGATACAGCTCTCACATCAGAAAGGAGTTGAAGAAAGAGGTAGGAAATGGGGAACAAAATAAAAAAGGAGAATACCAGCAGTGTGTGTGTGTGTGTGTGTGTGTGTGTGTAGCTTTTCTAACATCACCTGTATTTCATAGTAGCCAAACAGTGATCTTCTGCTATAAAATTCTAACCAGTAGCCAGGCGCAGGTGGCTCACACCTGTAATCCTAGCTGCTCAGGAGGCTCAGATCTGAGGGTCACGGTTCAAAGTCAGCCCGGGCAGAAAAGTCCATGAGATTTTTATCTCCAATAAACCACTAGAAAACTGGAAGTGGTGCTATGGCTCAAGTGGTAGAACGCTCTCCTTGATCTGAAGAGCTGAGGGACAGTGACTAGGCCCAGAGTTCAAGCCCCACGACCGGCAAAAAAAAAAATCTATCCAGAAAATGTGAGAATTGAAGAAGACTAGGAAAGCCCAATTTTGTATTCCTACATAATAGACCTAGGTGTTCTAAGGGCTGGGCCACATGAATCTCCCAATCAGTGTTGGTTTCATAGGTGTTGTGTATACACACACACACACACACACACACACACACACACACACACATACACACACACACACACACACACACACACACATCTACTCTGCCCTTTCTAAGCATCTTCTTGCCCAGGTAGAAGACTCAACCTCAATCTGAGACTATCTCTCACTCTTAAGGACAAATTTGAAGAAAATTTAGGGTACAGCAGAGATAGTATATAGTTTCACAATATGTCATTAGCCATACTCTTGCTACGAGAAGCAACAAAAGAGAAGTGGCTTGGCTTTTTCAACACAGAAAAGGGGGAGGGCCTATACTGGAATTTTTTTTTCTGATGTTAGAGATGGAACCAGGCCCTCATGCTAATCACACATTCTACCACTGAACTATGTCCCTGGCCTATTCTCAGTTTTAAAAAGAAATGAGATACATATCAAGTCAATGTTGTATGTGCACCATTCCCATATCCATGTCTGAATAGGCAAGATACAAAAAGGCTTCTTTGAGGAAGTAGAGCTGTGGCTCAAGTGGTAGAACATCAGCCTTGAGTGAAAAAGCAAAGGGAAAGCTTGAGACCCTGAATTCAAACCCCCAGTACCAGCATGCACAAGTGTACACACACACACACAAGCTTCTTTGAGACAATCAGGAAATTTGTGTCTTAGGTGACACTAAGTATTTTGAATATTGTTAGGTATGATTTTTTTTACAAGTCCTTGGCTGTTAGAAATCCATATTTAACCTGAGAATGATAGATAGCTCTCTAATCCCAGCTACTGGGGAAGTGGAGATTAGGGGCTATCGCAGGCAAAAAAGTTATTGAGACTCCACCTCAAGCAATATCTAGCATGGTGCTGTTAGGTATTGTTTGAGATCATCCAGCTATACAGAAAGTATAAATAGGCAGATCATAGTTCAGGTAGCCTGGTAAAATTTCAAGACCCTATCTGAGAAATAACTAAAGTGAAAAGGGCTGGTGGCATGGTTCAAGTGGTAAAAATTCTTGCCTAACAAATGCAAGGCCCTGAATTCAACTACAGTACCACCAAAAAGAAGAAAAAGAAGTCCGTTCTTAAGTATTTATGGCAGGTAATGATAGAGTGTCTACCACTTACTTTAAAATATTCCAGGGGTGGGAAGGTGGCTCAGTGGTAGAGCGCTTGCCTTGCATGCATGAGGTCCTGGGTTCAATTCCTCAGCACCACATAAGCAAAAAGAAAAAAGCCAGAAGTGGCACTGTGGCTCAAGTTGAGCTGAAGAGCTGAGGGACAGCGCCCAGGCCCAGAGTTCAGGCCCCACCACCGGACCCAAAAAAAAAAAAATACTCCAAATGAAAGTACTGTGGAATCATGAAACAGAAAAAGGGCACAAGTAGAAAAGGTAGAGAAATGGGAATTAAGTTATCCCTTGTGCTAGTCAGCTTTTCAGTGCTGTGACTAATATCTGAGAGAAACACTTTAAAAGAGGAAAGATTTATTTTGGCTCATGCTTTTGGAAATTTCAGCCCATAGTCAGCCAGATGCATTGCTATGGGCCTGTGGCAAGGCAGAACATCATAGAAGTAGGGGCATGTGGCAGAAGAGGCTCCCGTCTCATGGAAGCCAGGATGGAGAGAAAAGGCATAGAAGGGACCTGGGACAAGGAACTCTTCAAAGCACACACACAAGAACTGACTTCCTTTAACCAGGCCCCATCTTCCAGTTGCCAAAAGTTCATACTGTTAGGACTCCAAGAATAGATTAACTCCCCTCCTGACCCAATCACCTCTTTTTTTGTGTGTCTGTCGTGGGGCTTGAACTCAGGATCAGGTCACTGTCCCTGAGCTTTTTTGCTCAAGGCTAATGCTTTACCATTTTGAGCCATAGCACCACTTCTGGTTTTCTGGTGGTTAACTGGCGATAAGAGTCTCATGGACTTCCCTGCCTGGTCTGGCTTTGAGCTACAATCCTCAGATCTCAGTCTCCTCAGTAGTCAGGATTACAGGTGTGAGCTACCAGCTCCCAGTTCCAATCACCTCTTAATAATTGGATCTACCAAGCCTTCAACACCTAAGCCTTTGGGAGGTTTTTCGTAGCACTACTTTAAGTAACAGGGACCAATGACCATTTCTCACTTGTGACTGCTGAGCTCTGGTAATGTCACGGTGACATGGTAATGTCAGAAGTTAACAATAAGAGACTGGCTGGGGCCCGTGGGAGCTCTCTATGCTATTTTTGCAGCTTTTCTTTCAAAGTAAAATTATTTCACAATTCAAAGTTCACTTTTTAAGTACTCCAGAAAAAAAAAGGAGAGTATAAATAAAAAGCACTAGCAAAACTTAACCATTGCAAAAGCAAACAACACTCTTTGAAAAGGGACGAGGGCTAGAGGCATGGCTCAAGTAGTTGAGTGCTGGCCTAGCATGCAGGCGAACACATCCAAACCTGGTATTCCAAGACAATGGACAAAGGCATTTCACCAAAGAGGTGATTCTGATGGCAAATATGTGTGTGGAAAGACACTCAAATTCATTAACTATCAGACAAACAAACATCAAAACCACAGAAGCATTGCAAACTTTGGGTGATGGCTAAATGATAATCATGCGAGTAGAGGATGTGGAGAAAGCAGATCCTCCATCATATTGCTAGGGAGCGTGGGAAAGGTGCAGCCATCCTGGAAAACAGGTTGGCAGGCAGCTTCTTATAACAATATACTTCTGGTCGAATGGAGGTGGCTCACACCTGTGATCCTAGCTCCTTGGGAGGCTGAAATCTGAGGATCATAATTCAATGCCAGTCTTGGCAGGAAAGACTGTGAGACTCATCTATAATTAACCACCAAAACCCCAGAAGTGGAACTGTGACTCAAGTGGTAGAGTGCCAGCCTTGAGCAAAAAGACTAGCGCAGTGTCCAGGCCCTGAGTTCAAACCGTAGTACCGACACAAACAAAACACACTTCTGTAGGCTGTAGCACAGTGGTAGTGTTTGAATAGTACAAGCAAGGCCCTGGGTTCCATCACCAGCACTGCACATAAACAAAAGAAAACACACATGTACATGAGTACCCACGAGTGGTGAAATGTAGATGTGTGACAGAGCACATAAAAGTGAGTACTCATAGGATGTGACACTCGGTGGCTCTCAGCACTGGACAACAGCCCCAGACCTTGTCGGAGGGTTCAGAAACCTCACTGCAACCTTTGGGGGCTGAAGGGATGGGCCACCGGCTTGGCAGCCATTTCTCTACTGAACTCAAAAGCACAAGTTAAAAAAATATCTATATGGGGAGTGAGATGGGGGGGAGAAGGGTATAAATGAAAAATGTGAGCAAATTGTTGAGGATTGTTGACTTTAGCTGATTGATCCACGGACCCTTCATTAACTATTCTTTACTTTTGTTTATGTTTGACCTTTTCCATGATAAACTGTTTTCTTAAGAGTCACTGCGAAACAAATGTCTGTTGAATGGCTAAGTGAAGGATTAATGAATAACTGCAGTCTTTGCAGAGATAATGGTGGTGGGATCTGGAGGGTAGGCCCTGCTCAAGGTCACACTGAACACTCGTGGCTCCTCTCAGCCAGCTGAGCACTTGCAAATGATACGTTTCAAACTTTGCACACCAAGGAGGAGGGGCATTTTTTTCTGAACAAAAGAAAAATTGACCATTAACGGAGGGCCTGCAACATAGGAGAGGGCAGAAGGAGGCCCAGGATGAAGACTGCACCCTGGGGTGGGGGCAAGCAGACCACCTGGGGCAGGTCAGAGGCGGTACTGAGAGATTTACTCCAGGATGAAATCACTCTAAGGCCTGGTGTGTTTGAACGTCTTAAAAGAACATTTACACACCCGGAGGAGAGTGTAGGGTTGAATTAGTGATAAGTGCGTGGGAAGCTAAGCAAACAGCAACCCAAAGGACAATTATTAACTCCTGGGAAAACAAAATGCAGCTCAGGGAAGAGAAGTCGCTGTAGCTTGCCTGGCTCACCTGTGAATGGCATTTGGGTGGCTGCATAAGTTTCAAGGATGGGGGACAGGAAAGGGGAGGAAAAGACCATTTTCTTGCAAAGGCTGGTGGGGGGGCGGTGAGCTATGAGGGACACCTTGCCTCCTTGGTGTGAGGAAAGAATTGACAGGGGACCTCGAAGAGACTCCCGGGATACAGCACGATGCGCCACATCCCTGGGGGACAGAACTACCATCCAGCTGTGTCCCCCTCCTTGCTTCCTTCTGTCCTTCTTTATGGGCCAGTTACTCTGCAGCCCTTACCCAGACCTGCAGCCCACTCAGGTTGAAAGTTTGGCCCACTTGGGTTCCCTCTGAGATGGGGACTTTTCTGGCTTGTGCTGGAGAGTAGCTAAATGGCATAGAGAAAGAGTCACTTCACTGCTTATAGACAGATCTGGCAGCTTTGGTAGCTCAGCAAGAGCAAGGTAAGGCTCCTCACTGGAGGGTCAAAAACAGCAACCTGGCCAGGTGCAAATGGCTCGTGACTGTAATCCTAGCTACTCAGAAAGCTGAGAGATGAGGATCTCAGTGACAAGTCGGTCCATGCAGGAAAGTTCCTGAGACTCTTCTTTCCAATGAACCACCTAAAAAGCCATAAGAAGAGCGTGGCTCAAGTGATAGAGTGCCAGGTTTGAGGGGGTGGGAAGTTCAGGTACAGTGCCTAGGTTTTGAGTTCAAGCTCCAGAACCAGCACACACACACACACACACACACACACACACACACACACACACACACGCACCACGAGGCCCTGAGTTCAATGACCACTACTGCCAGGGAAGTGGGGAGCAACTATCTAGTTATCACCTATAACATGTTGTTTTCAGATGTGAGGCTCCCAGCACTGTGTCAAAATGACAGAGTGACGCAATGGGTTGATAGTGGCTCCCAAAAGATGCGTTCTGGACTGTGACTTTACTAAGGAAAGGGGTCTTTGCAGATCCAATTAAATTAGGGATTCAAGATGAGACCAGTGTAGATTTTTCAGTTGGGCCCTAAGGCCAATGTCAGACGTCCTTATGAGAGACAAAAAGAAGCAGACACAAATATGATGTGGCCACATGCCACAGGGTGCCTGGAGCCACCAGGAGCTAAGAAACGTGGGAAGATTCTTCCCCTTACCCCCACCCCCAGAGTCTATATCCTCATTTCAGACTCTGGGCCCCAGGACTGGCAGTGGGCACATTCGTGCTTATCTGTTCCAGCAGTCCCAGAACACTCAGCCCATGGGGGAGGCAGAGAGACAAAAAATGAGCACAGGATGCTAAGTGCCATAGATGGCGGGGCCATCAGCCAACACCCACACCAAACCAACTTGCCCTGGACAGTAGCCCATTGGCCCTCATTCCATGAGAATTAGTGGGGCCCATCACTACCATAGGCCCAGGCCAAGCTGCAGAGAAGGGGGGCTGGGGACACAGTGGCACCTCTCCAGCCTCCACCTTTTCACTTACAGACCTGTTCTCCAAACAGACTTCTGGAACAAACGGGCTGCATAGGCCTCCTCCTCTGCCTAGATGCCCACTCAATATGGACCCTCCCCCATTCCCTGTGACCTTTGCCCAGTTCCTTCTGTAGCCCTCCTCCAGGGAGAGGGCCCCATGAAGCATAAGTTCCCTGATCTCTGGCTTGGACTGGGAGGCAGAGGGGGGGGCGGTCAGAGAGATGTGGGACTCTGGCAGCCCCCCTAGCCTTGGAGGTGTCCTTGGAATGGAGAGAAGGAGCCAGAGCTGTGATCAACAGCGCAGGAGAGAGCCAAGATGGACCAGGTGTGCCTTGTCTACAAAGAACAACAGGAAGGGAGGGTCGTGAATATGATAAGGAGCTGGTGGAGTGTGGGTTAAGGCTTCCATGTGCCCCGGACCCTTCCTAGGGCTGGCTCTAGGATGGCTTCCTGCCAGCTGCATGGGCACTGCCACCCACAGGGTACAAAGTTGGCCAGTCAGGGACCTAGCACAACCACACTGTCTCCAAGGGGCTCAGAGGGAGTCTGGTACACTGGCATATTCTGGCTGCAAACAACCTTTATCTACAAGACCAGCCCCTATGCTTGCATGAACGAAGATGCTTAATACTCTGGGCAAAGGCAGAGGGCAGAGTGCAGCCCGGGCAGACTGGCAGTGCATCAGTGCCATCAAGGCATAGCTGGCATGTAGCCTTCCTCATTGAGGGGTGGTCTGAAGGCCAAGGGGCCTCCTGATCAAAGCTACGCACCCTGAACCCTGGGATTCCCCACATAGGAGAAGTTAGCATCTGACTCCTCACCCCATCCCACCCCTCCACACGAATCGAAGTCTCTTCCTCATGGACTTCTCAGGCCACCGTGGGACATAGACCCTGAGCTAGGTCTTTCACTAGGAAGCAAAGCCACTCACAAAAGCGAAGGGAGCACCAGCTGAGCACAGGCAGGAGCACAGCAGCAGCTGTCCTGCTGCTGCCCAGCTCCATTGTGTTCTGTCTAACACAGACGCAGGACCAGCCTACGAGCTGCTGGCACAGGGAGTGAGCGACATGCTGGGGCCAGCTATGGGAGCCAGACATGCTGGGGCAAAGGAGCGTGAAGAACTGACCTGTGTCTGTGCTTGCCAGGGTGGCCAGGTCGGTGGCCCTGGGGACTGAAGCACTTGTCACAGGTGCATGTAGATGAAGGAGACATAGACTAGAAGGGTCCTGCTGTGGGAGATCAGGTCACTGGGGATTTGCATTCAACGGGTTCTGGTACTCCCTCAGATAGAGGGTTCGAGGCCACTAAGTCCCTGCCCTGGCTTCTGGGAGCTGCCCACCCCCACCCTTTGCTGTACCTTTCCTTACAAACGGACCTGGGGTTCCTAGTCTTCAGGTAGCCCTGAGTCCTGGCCAGCTACGCTCATAGCAAGGAGCCCTAGCAAGCCTGTGCTACCAGCAGGAAGGCTCCCCGCCCCAAGCCCTGGGGAAGGCTGGACACCCCCTTGAGGGACTTCTGGCTGTAAAGAGTGGAGACCATAGAACGTGAAGTGCAAGCACCGTTGCCCAGCCCTTTCATGGACCAGAGGCAAGGAGAACCATGGAGGACCTGAGCTGTGGCTCCCATGCCACACAGGGCCCCCATCCACACCATGGCATAGGTGGAATAGGCCCAGGCCTGAGCACCTGAAGTGTAGTGGGGTGAATGGTGACTCCCCAAAAGATAGGTGCACATCCTAACCTCAAGGCCCTGTGAAAGTGGCCTTATGTGGCAAAAGAACCTTTGCAGAGGCAGTCAAACTGATACAAGCCGGGCGCTGGTGGCTCACGCCTGTAATCTTAGCTACTCAGGAGTCTGAGATCTGAGGATCACGGTTCAAAGCCAGCTTGGGAAGGAAAGTCTGCGAGACTCTTATCTCCAATCAACCACCAGAAAACTGGAAGTGGTGTTATAGCTCAAGTGGTAGAGCACTCACCTTGAGCTCAAGAGCTGAGGGACAGCGCCCAGGCCCAGAGTTCAGGCCCCATAAGTGAAAAAAAAAAAAAAGTAAGGACACAGTGGTAAGACAACCTACATTACACATGTAGCCTGAAGTCCAGTGACATCTATCCTCCACAGAAGAGCCACTCTGTGCATAAGGAGGAAGAGATTAGGATCCTGGGGCCACAAGCCAGGGACTACCTGGAGCCCCAAAACTGCTAGAAAAGACAGGAAGACCCTTCCCTAGCACCTCTGAAGGAATTCACACCATCACTTCAGCTTCTGTCCTCCAGAAAGGAGAGAGCAAATCCTGTTTGTGCTACTTGCATGCATATGAGACGGGGCAGGAGAGGAGGTGACGTAGGGTCTTCAAACCCTTGTCACTTAGTAAGTGGATGGGGCCTGGGGCCACCTTGGCAAGCACTCTCTCCCTTTGGCCTTGGCAGTTTCCAGAGAGCAGGGGAAGCAGTTTTCATGGAGGTGCCTGGGCCCCTGGGGGCACATCCCATCCACTGCTAGAGAAACTGCTGGGTGTGCTGAACTTGCACACCTCACACAACAGGAGAAGTGGGGGGCCTGAAGCAAAGCAAGGAGGACACTGATAAGCCCCCTGTTCTATCAGAAGCTGAATCCCCTTCTAGAACTTGGTCAATATTTTCTTTGGAAAAATATCAGACATGCCCACCAGCAGAGAAGGGGCATCTGTGGACACACCCATGAGCACCAACAGTGACCTTGGTACTCCCCAGCAGGGATATCCCGTTTCCCAAATCAGGCTCTGGATCTGCACCCCAGAATCAGACCAAAGTCCGTGTGCGGAGGAGGTATCACGAGGGCTGTGTGGGAACAGGGTCCTCAGTGGCGGCGGGGAGGCGGGGGCAGATTCAGACAGCCATTGCCCCGGGCACTTACCTGCACACTGGGGGTGGGGGTGCAGAGTCAAGAGGAAGCAAGGTTAGGTCAGAGTGGGAATAGATGGAATGTGTGGCAATAGTGTGAAGGGCAAGTAACACCACAACTCAAAGGCAAGAGGGGCAGGCGAGAGTTGTGCAGAAGGAAGCCAGGCCCACTGAGTCCACGATGCCTGTCCACTCATTTCCTACAGGCGAGAGTTGTGCAGAAGGAAGCCAGGCCCACTGAGTCCACGCTGCCTGTCCACTCATTTCCTACCCAAACAGTCCCCAGATTCATGAGCCCAATTACCCACCAATCACTCATGCGACTAGGGTCCCGATGGCGCGCTCCATTCAGCCGGCCAGGCCGCCATTGCTGGCACGTTAGAAGCATGTGCATCCCCAGCCCCTGAGCACTTTCCGATGTCCAGTCCAGCCCTTTCCACCCATAAGGCAGCTCCAGGTGATCTCTCTTCAGTGTGCCAGCCTCTCCCAGGAACACACATGCAGACTGCCCACTCTCCTTCGCACACATGCAGTCTGTGGGGAGGCTGGAAGGTTTTGGCCCTTTCTCTTCCAGCAGTCTCTTCAAAGGCTGAGTGAGAATCCTGATCCCATACCTATTACTTCCCTCCTGCCCACCCCGCATTGGACACACAGACATGCGCACACATGACCACACTCCCATATACACGTATACACATACCACATGCATACACTGCATACACATGAATGCTCACTCACACAGATGTGTGAAAGTCATGAATCTCCAATACCTATTGTAAGGGTAGACAGGCTCTGCAACGCTGCCCTACACAACTAGATCTTGGGAGAGAACAACACTAAGGACCCTGTCAGACCATCTCTCTCTTGCTGTCTGGGAACACAGAGTCCTGTTCCTGGAGCTGCAGGGCCAGCAGCAGGCACTGGACCCTTGGCTCTCCACTTTCCCCACCAGACCTGGCTCCCATCATCAGCTTCATTCACTACACAGCAGGCACGAAGAGCCAGGCAACCATGTAACGAGACCAGAGAGGGGGCCAACTTGAGGCAGCCAGCCCAAAGGGGCCTGGGAAGGAGAGGGAGGCAGGAAAGGGGGATGCCACTGAACACCACTGTGTCTATTTTCCACCCAGCTGGGACCAGAAGTCTGTCTGTGCACGAATGTGTCCATGCTTGCATACACATGGGTAGATGTGTTGGCTGGTATGAGCACACACTTGAACCCTCGGGGAGCATGAGGCCAGGAGGCTGCTGTCAAGAGAGATTGGAGTCCACATGGGGAGGAAGAGGCCTATGGACAAGCTGTGTGGGGGTGGGTATGGATGGGTGTGTGTATCTGTCTTTCTGTCTCCCTGTTCATGTGTGTACAAGCCAGGGAGTTAGCCTATTCTTCCCCCAGGAACTCCTGGAACTGAGCTGATATTTGGGAAGCATCTTTAGGCCTTGAACAAAAAGAACCCCTCCATTACTTCCTCCTCATATACATTCAAGCACACCCCTATAGGCCCCCAGACATGCGCCCTAGGTCCTCAAGCAGTGTGTCTACACTGTTGCCTATGCCATTTTCCCTGTCTGCCATTACTTTCTTCCCTGAACCACCTGGTAAAGCCCCAGAGCTCAGCCGGGTGCTGGTGGCTCACACCTGTAATCGTAGCTACTTCAGGAGGCTGAGTTCTGAGGTTTGTGGTTCGAACCCAGCCCAGGCAGGAAAGTCATCTTCAATTAACCACCAGAAAACCAGAAGTGAAGCTGTGGCTCGAGTAGTAGAGTGGTAGCCTTGAGCGAAAGAGCTCAGGGATAGCACCCAGGCCCTGAGTTCAAGCCCAAGGACTGGTACACGCATGTGTGTGCATGCACACAGGCACAGGCACACGTGCGCGCGCGCGCGCACACACACACACACACACACACACACACACACACACACACCCAACAAACGCAGAGACCTATTTTGTGCCACTTTCCATGGCCATGCCCTAATCTGTGAGTATTGTGAGCTACTTGTAAGCTAACTTCTTCTTGGGTCCTCAGCTACTATTTCAGTAAGTGTATCTATTGGCTGCTAGATTTTCTCTGAATACGAATTGATTTAGTTCATTCTTTCATTTCACAAATATGTATTAGGTGCCTACTATATTATGCTTCCTCTCTAAGGAGAAGCTCTTGATCAACATAAGTACTTAACATAACTAATGATCAACTATTACATTAGTATGCATATTTAGAAAAACTGTAATTTGGGGCAAGATCTAAAGAAATGCTGTTAACTAAAAATAAAAACCTTGCTTTAATGTCTATTATGAATGGCTGTTATTTTTTAAATCTGTTCATCTTAGATGTAGAATAAGCAATTCACTGAATAGCTCTTTCTGGTGTCAGTTCTTTTTTAAAGGTCTAATAGAATTAAACAGTGAATCCATTGGGTCCCAGACTTGCCTTTGTTGGGAGAATATTACTGCTTCAATCCCATGGCTTCTTGTAAATCTGTTTAACTGGTTTATTTTTTCTTGATTCAGTTGTGGAAGGCCAAATGCATCTACAAATTTATCTAGTTCTAGATTTTCCAGTTTATTTGAAGATAGATTTTCAAAGTATTCCCTCATGAGCCTCTAGATTTCATTGGTATTTGTTATGCTGTCCCACTTTTGTCTCTAATTTTATTAATTTTGTCTTTTGTCTCCTCTTTTTGACCAGATTGGCTAGGGTTTTATTAATCTCTTTTATTTTTCAAAGAGCAAACTTTTAGTTTTATTGATTCTTTGCATAGTTTTGTTAGTTTCTGTTTTGTTCATTTCTGCCCTAATCTTTATTATTATTTTCCATCTGCTAATCTGGGGTTTGGTTTTGATTAGCTGTTTATGAAGTTACAAACTTTCAATCCTGGGCTAGGAAGGAATGTGGCTTTGTGGTAGAGTGCTTGCCTAGCATACATGAAGCCCTGGGTTCGATTCCTCAGTAGGACATATGCAGAAAAAGCTGGAAGTGGTGCTGTGGCTCAAGTGGTAGAGTGCTACCCTTGAGCACAGAGAGGTTCAGGGACAGTGCCCAGGCCCTGAGTTCAAGGGAATATTATTAAAGCCTGAACTTATCAGGAAGCTGCAAGAGTTTAGACATCTTTAAGTTTCTGTGGATCTAGAAATTAAATCGAAAGACTTGAGTTGAGCTCTGAGTATATCTCAGACTCACTGATTTACTTTAATCAAGCCATTCAAATGTTCTGAATCACAGTTTCATCTGTGAAATAGTAAGATTGCCAATTTCATATTGATATTTTCAAATTAAATGATGTGATATTTAACAGAAAGTATTTTGGAAATACTAAAACTCTGCACTAACAATTTTAAAAAGTTGCAGTAGCAGAATATCACAAACAAGAAGGCTTAGCCGGGAGTCCATGGCTCATGCCTATAATCCTAGCTACTCAGGAGTCTAAGATCTGAGGATCGTTGTTTAAAGCCAGCCCAGGCAGGAAAGTCTGTGAGACACTTATCTCCAATTAACCACCAAAAAACTGGAAGTGGCACTGTGGCTCAAGTGGTAGAGTGCTCACCTTGAGCTGAAGAGCTCAGAGAGAGCGCCCAGGCCCAGATCTCAAACCCCACTACCAACAAATAAGGAGGGGGCTGGGTAGGTGGCTGATAGAGTGCTTGCCTTACATGCATGAAGCCCTGGGTTCGATTCCTCAGTATCATGTAAACAGAAAAAGCCAGAAATAGTGCTGTGGCTCAAGTGGTACAGTGCTAGCCTAGAGCACAGAGAGGTTCGGGAACAGTGCCCAAGCCCTGAGTTCAAGTCCCAGGACTGGCAAAAAGAAGAAGGCTTAAAACAATAGATATGCTGGGCATTGTTGGCTCACATGTGTAATCCTAGCTACTCAGGAGGCCAAGATCTGAGGGTCACCATTCAAATTGGAGACTCTTATATCCAATTAACCATGTAAAACCAGGGAGTAGAGCTGTGGCTCAAGTGATAGAGCACTAGCCTTGAGCAAAAGAGCTTAAGGACAGTGCCCAGACCCTGAGTTCAAGCCCCATGACCAGAAAAAAAAATGAAAAAATATTTGGTAGTTTCCAGTTTTGGAGACCAGAACTGAGATCTAGACATTTGACAGGGTCTCTCTGGCTCTGAAGGCTCAAGAAAATTATATGTTCCTAACCTTGGTCCTAGATTTACTGCTGATTGTCTTCGGTTTGCTGATTGATCTTTAGCCTTGCGAAAGATCTCTACTTCCATCCTCCTAAGGCATTCTCTTTATGCATATCTGTGTCCAAATTCCCTCCTCTGTAATTTACAATGGACTAAGGCCCAACCCCACTTCTGTTATGACCTCATCCAGGCAAATACATCGGCAAAGAGCACATTTCCTAATAAAGTCACATTCATAGATACTAGAAGTTAGGACCTCAATAATATGATTTTGGTAAAGGACATGCAGTTCATGCATTACAAGCCTTTTACTAGCCCAGGCTAGTAGCGACTCAGGAGGCTGAGATCTGAGGATAAGGTTCAAAGCCAGCCTAGGCAGGAAAGTCCATGAGACTCTTATCTCTAATTAACCACCAGAAAGCCAGAGGTGGAGTTGTGGGTCAAGTAGTAGAGGGCCAACTTGAGCAAAAAAGCTCAGGGACAGCATCTAGGCCCTGAGTTCAAGCAATAGTACTGGCACACGCGCACATGTGTGCGCACGCGCGCGCGCACACACACACAGATTTCTACTCATATCAAAGGATTTTAGTCTTTTTAAGTTATCATTCTTCATGTTGGATACATATATATGTACTATTTTTATTAGCTTACATTAGTTATACAGAGAGGGATTTCATTGTTTACATTTCTATAAATGTTTACAAGATGTTCCAATGAGTCTCACGATATGTATGTGTGCATGTATGTATGAATGTATTATGAATATTCTCAACCTTGGCAGCCTCTTTGCCAGTCTGCAGTGGTGGTGAGGGAGGTGTTTGTGGCCTTGTTGTCACCAGCCCTCTCTTCGGCTCATTGGTGTGTGCAGGCATCCCCAGACAGGGCCAGCTCCGCTTTCCTAGGGCTCCTGTAGCTACCAGCACACATTCAAGGGTCAGTGGGATTCTAGTGAGGCTCCATGCAGTCACCTGGGGGCTCTCACAGAATCATGCTCTGCGTGCTTCCTTCCTCCCTGACAGCAGGTGCTCCCACAAGCTGCAGTTTCCTCAGTAATGGAGGCCTGCAGCTGAGTGGTCAGGGAACCTGCTGCAGACGTGTTCCGACACCACCAACGTAATGACATGGTACCTTGGCCTTCTCCTGCTTTGCCTACCTTTCCTCCTGCAGCACCTGGGCCTCCACTATGGAGGCCCTAAAGGGCATCAACCGAAGGAGGTCTGTGGAAAGTGAAGGCTGTGAGGCTGGGGCTGGGCTCTCTGACCGAGTTTTGCAGGGTACCCTCCAGAGAGGGCAATGACAGGAGCAAAGACAAGGACAGGGAGCAGTGATGGGGAGCCAGTAGGCTATAGAAAGCAGAAGCCAAGTCTAGTGCTGGTGGTTCACGCCTGTCATCCTAGCTACTCAGGAGGCTGTGATCTGAGGACTGTGATTCAAAGCCAGCCTGGGCAAGAAAGTCCATGAGACTCTTATCTCCAATAAAGCACTCAGAAAACCAGAAGTGGGAAATAGAAAAATAAAATAGAAAAAAAAAAGAAAACCAGAAGTGGCACTGTGGCTCAAGTGGTAGAGCACTAGCCTTGAGCTGAAGAGCTGAGGGACAGCGCCCAGGCCCAGAGTTCAGGCCCCATGAC
>NW_012267425.1:1569088-1570642 GCF_000151885.1 Dipodomys ordii | reverse complement strand
AAGGTGGCTCAGTGGTAGAGCGCTTGCCTTGCATGCCTGAGGCCCTGGGTTCGATTCCTCAGCACCACATAAGCAAAAGAGAAAAAAGCCGGAAGTGGCGCTGTGGCTCAAGTGGTAGAGCGTTAGCCTTGAGCTGAAGAGCTGAGGGACAGCGCCCAGGCCCTGAGTTCAGGCCCCATGACCGACCCAGAAAAAAACAAACAAAAAACAAAAAAGCAGAAGCCCAGATACGCAAGGGAGAGGGCCTGGGCACAAGGGCCAAGGAAACCCAAGGCACCAAGGCTGCCAGACAATGCTCAGGCTTTGAAGTACAGGGTACAGGGTACGGGAGACAGGGGAGACAGGGATGTAGAGGCAGCTATCTGGGTGTACCAGGAATTTGAAACCAGGAATCCCCACCTAGATGCAGAAGAGACCACAGGACTGAGGCAGCATGATGCCTGCCAAGAGTGGGAGCCCAGCAGGACAGCCCCAGGCAGGGGGCATCCTGGAGGGTGGCAGCGGCCACAGGAGCTGCCAGGTGACTGGAGAGAGGCCAGCCAGCGCTGGGAAGGGGAAGTGTACCATGAATTGCCCATTCGCTCTGACTCTCAGCAGCCTAGCTGAGGGCTACTCATGAAGTGAGGGGTCACGAGGGAGTGCGTGGGGTTTTGAATCAACTTCATTGATTCAGGAGGCATTTGTAGAGCACCCGCGGTGCTCAGGCTCCTCACCAGACACTCGGGGGCAAAGCCATCCACAGCAGCCGTGCACATGTCAGCTGGCTAAATGCAAGAGGAAGCAAGCAGGTTAGTGACACGGGGAGGGGAGCATGAGGCAGCAGTTGGCGTGCAGCTGTCAGGGAGAGCAGGGGATGATTTGGGGGCGCGGGACAGGGCAGATGGATTTCACACACAAGGCAGACGTGACTTTGTTGAGCAGGAGGAGGACCGTATCAAGTGAATCAGCAGTCTCACAGAATGTGAGCTCAGAATGTGACCTTACGTACAAGACAAACAGACACTACCTGTTCTGGTCCAGTCTGGTAGCTACAAGTGAGAACAGGGGCTGCAGTGTGGCCTGGAGGAGGTGGGAGAGGTTGGCCAGTAGATGCTCAGGACGTGATTGCTCAAAGCCTGTGAACTGAACTTTGTCTTCAAGGCTACCAGGAGCCATTAAGGGGCCCTGAGGGGAGGAGTAGCCGAGGCTTCTACTTCAGAATAATTGCACTGGCCTTGGAGGGAGGGGAGGGGACAATGGACCTGGGAAGAAGGACACATGGAGGAGGGGCTGGTACAGGGACAGAGGGATACATTTGCTAGATCCGTAGTTGGCCAAAGCACCAGAAGCTGGCAATAAAAAGAGGGGATGAACTGGGTTACAGGTGTTCATGCCCGTAATCCTATCTACTCACAAGGTTGAGATCTGAGGATCATGGTTCAAAGCCAGTCTGAGCAGGAAAGTCTGTGAAACTTTTTTTTCTTTTTTGGGTCCGGTCGTGGGGCCTGAACTCTGGGCCTGGGCACTGTCCCTCAGCTCTTCAGCTCAAGGCTAGCACTCGACCACTTGAGCCAC
>NW_012267425.1:1547843-1568763 GCF_000151885.1 Dipodomys ordii | reverse complement strand
AGAAGAAGAAGAAGAAGAAGAAGAAGAAGAAGAAGAAGAAGAAGAAGAAGAAGAAGAAGAAGAAGAGATACAGCAAGATATTGAGGTGTCCTGTGAACTTGGAAGTGGAGGGAAGAGATTAAGCTCACATTTTGGACACACTGCATCTGAAGTGCCACAAGAATTCTAGGTAGCAATAGCCAGATGGCAGTTGGAGCTGAAGACAGGCAGCCCAGGAGACACTGATGCACTAGTGGCAACCCAGGAGAAAAAAACAAAAACTGTAATCATCCAGTAGAGACATGTAAAGGGTGAGAAGGAGGCTTGGAGCCTAAGTAAGAGCCTTGGGACAAATGACTGGTGGGAGAGAAAGAAAGCAGAGAACAGCCAGACCCTCGTGACTCAGGCCTGTTACTGGGAAGGCTGAGATCTGATGAATGCAATTCATAGCCGGGCACCGGTGGCTCACCCCTAGGTTCTCCGGGAGCTAAGATCTGAGAATCGCGATTCAAAACCAGCAGGAAACTCTGTGAGACTTTATCTCCAATAAACTACTCAAATAAAGCCAGAAGTGGTACTGTGGCTCAAGTGCTAGAGCACTCACCTAGAGCTAAAAAAGCTCAGAGACAGCACCCAGGTCCAGAGTTCAAGTCCCAGAAATGTCAAAAAAAAAAAGCAATTCGAAGCCAACCTAGGCAGAGAGTCTTTGAGATTCATATTTCCAATTAACCACCAAAAAGCTGAAAGTAGACCTGTGGCTCAAATGCTAGCATGCTAGCTTTGAGCACAGAAGTTCAAGGACAGGCCCTGAGTTCAAGTCCCAGGAACAGCACAAAAAAATGAAACAAATAGAGAGAGAAAAAAAGAAAAAAGAGAAAAGAGAGTGAAAAGAAAAGAGAGAAAGAAAGAGAAAAACAATGAAAAGAGGGGCTGGGAATGTGGCTTAGTGGTAGAGTGCTTGCCTAGCATACAGAAAAAGCTGGAAGTACTCTGTGGCTCAAGTAGTAGAATGCTAGCCTTGAACATGTAGAGGCTCAAGGACAGTGCCCAAGCCCTGAGTTTATGCTGCAGGACTGGTAAAAAAAAAATAATAAGAGTAGATACTGTTACTGAGAGACAAGCACAGGAGCTTTCTCCTGTGAGACATGGTGAGTTCAAGAAATCCTGAAGGTTACTGCATTGTTGGTGGGAGTGTAAATTTGTTCAACCACTTTGGAAAGTAGTATGGAGATTCCTCAAAAAGACTCCACATAGAGCTCCCCTATGACCCAGCAATCCCACTTTTGGGCATTTTCCCCAACGATCACAAAGAAGACCATACTAAAGCTACCAGCACAACTATGTTTATCACAGCATTATACACCACAGCTAAGATATGGAGCCAACCCAGATGCCCCTCAGTAGATGAATGGATCAAAAAAATGTGAGATATATATGTGTGTGTGTGTGTGTGTGTGTGTATACAATGAAATTCTATGCCTCCATCAGAAAGAATGGCATTGCCCCATTTGTTAGGAAATGGAAAGACTTGGAAAAAATTATATTAAATTAAGCCAGGCCTAAAGAAACATAGGTCCCATGGTTTCCCTTATTTGCAATAACTAGTATATGCCTAGGACAAGCAGAAAAGTTCAAAAGCTATGTACGTATGACCAGATAAGATGATGTTAAATGAAATGAACCCCAAGATAGGGACATAAGTGGGTTTTTTTCTTTCTTTCTACTGTTTTTAATGTATTTATAATGTACTATGTGATTTTTTTGTTTCTTTGGTATGTTCCTCCCCCATGGTATAACCCCTGTTTTCACTGTATTTGATTCTGGTGTCCAGTATCTTGTATATACATTTTTCTAATTTGGGGAGGGGAAGGGAAATAACAAAATGCTTAAATGAGGATACAGGTTAACCCATTGCAACAATGAAAGGTACAAGACACTATGTTAAAAATGAACTTTACAACTTCAGGTGTGCGGGGGGGGAGGGAGGAGATAAGGAGGTGGGGAGGGAAGGGATGGTAGGGGAGAAACAAAGGAGGAGGTAACAATGCTCCATAGGAAATGTGCTCATTACCTTGCTCATGGAACTGTAACCCCTCTGTACACTGTTTTTTACAATAAAAAAAATTTTAGGGCTGGGAAGGTGGCTCAGTGGTAGAGTGCTTGCCTTGCATGCCTGAGGCCCTGGGTTCGATTCCTCAGCACCACATAAGCAAAAAAAAAGCCGGAAGTGGCGCTGTGGCCCAAGTGGTAGAGCGCTAGCCTTGAGCTGAAGAGCTGAGGGACAGCGCCCAGGCCCAGAGTTCAGGCCCCACGACTGGACCCCCAAAAAAAAAGAAAGAAAGAAAAAGAAAGAAAGGAAGGAAGGAAGGAAGGAAGGAAGGAAGGAAAAGAAAAGAAAGAAAAAAAATCCTGGAGGTCGTCCAGGGAGACCCAGCTAGGTAGCCACTAGGAGTCTGGAAGTGGCAAAGTGGAGTTGCACATGGGCATAGGAGTATTGGGCAATGGTGTGGGCAGGGAAGTGCCCTCAGGAATGTGGGCAAGGGTGGGGGAGCCCTGTCCTAGGGACCTCAATGGGCAATAGTGATGTCAGCAAGATGGATGGAGTTGGGATGCTCATCCTCCCACAAAAACAAGGAATAAGCAACAGCTTATCCACACTGAACAGCTGCTGTTCCTTCAGGCCAGAGACCGAGTCTCCAGCTACTGATGCCAGTGCGGGAGCAAGTAACCAGGACTGACTGACCAACTCCTCGAACCATGCCCCCTCTTGCCTCTCGGATAAATGAATGACACTGGACACAGATGTCAACAGAAGGGAAGCAGCTCTGAAGCCAGTTACCTTGTCATCTACAGGCAGGACACTAGGACCCCTGGAAGGGGCTCAGCAGCCATCACAGCCCCTCATTTGGGCATGCCTGGTACAGAGTGGGTGGTCTTGGCTACCTTCCCTAGGACAGAGACTCACCTACGCTAGCTTTGGCTGCCTGCCCCTGAACCTTCTCCCCACCTACAGGCTGGCCCTAGGGATGAACAGGTCATGTGACATGTCATCTGTGTGTTCCTTGCAGGGTGCTCACAGGATGCAAAGCAGCTACCCATGTGGGAAGCAGGTACTGAGGGGTAATAGCTACTCTCTAAATTTAGATGGGAAAAATCCCCACAGAGTTGGCAGAAATATCCTAAGCATTCCAGTGGCAAATCTCTCAATGAGAAAATGGGGAGGGGCAGTGAGGGTGACAGCGGCCATCCTCTGCTGGGCACCCGTGTTCTGGGTGGCGCATCTCTGTCCACCTGCAGCCTCCGCCTGGGGCACCGCCCTGGGGAAGTAGCTTGAGCCCTCTGCAGTTTGGGGTTTTGTCCCCAGAGTCCTTCTGCAGCCAGGGTCCGAACGCTGTCTCCTTCTTTGCTGGTGGCTGGGGAGGCTTGTCAGGAGACTGGGGAAGGGGACCCAAATCTGTGGGAAACACCCAGACCTCCCTACAGGCCAAGGCCTGGTGGGACAGGGGCTGCTCTGGCCTTGATTCCTTTTCTGCTAGTTACAGGACGCTGAGTGTAATACTTCTTTCTGTCCCTCACTTTCCTCATGCACATGGTGCATTAGGAGCTGCCAGGACACATGAGAGCAACAGGCACCCATGGACCAGCGGCTAGTGCTATGAACAGGGAGCTCCTGTCTGTTCTCCCAAGTTGGCTTCATCATTCTCTACGGAGCCTATGACAAAGTCCTCCCTACATGCAAAGAAAGCTCTTCTTGGAAGTCTGAAAGTTCAGAGCAACAGCGGTTCAAAGGGCGCTGAGGCTGGCATAGGACAACTGTCTCAAGGGCTCACCCGAGTGAGGTCACCTCTCCTGGAGGTCACTTAGCACAGCCAGCTTTGACATCTTGTGTGGAAAGTCATGCCTGGCACCTACAGCTCTGCCTCCGTGCCCCAGCTCACAGAAGGTCTTGGGAAAGTCTCGGGGTGGGCAGAACAGGAGTTCCCTGACTCTAGGGTTAAGGGGGGCCCAGGCTGGTTCCTGCAGAGCTAGAAAGGGAGGTGGGGCAGAGAAGCAGCAAGATAAGCCAATGGGAAGTACAGTTGGGGTGCACAGTGAAAGAGGGGTGTAGAGACATAAGACCCCCTGAGAACTGAAGTGAGAAAAACTCACAAGCCAGGCGCTGGTGGCTCACGCCTGTAATCCTAGCTACTCAGGAGCCTGAGATCTGAGGATCGCGGTTCAGAGTCAGCCCAGGCAGGAAAGACCGTGAGACTCTTATGTCCAATTAACCACCAGAAAACCGGAAGTGGTGCTGTGGCTCCAGTGTAGAGCGCTCGCCTTGAGCTGAAGAGCTCGGGGAGAGCACCCAGGCCCAGAGTTCAAGCCCCACGACCGACCAAACAAAAGATACCCAAGCCCCCCAGGAACCCCCACTCCACCCTCACAGACATGGGAGCCAGGGAGAAATCGCAATGAGCCCCTGAGGGGTCTGGCCATAGCCTGCTTGCTTTGTGTGATCGTGTTTCTTGTGATGAGCTGGCCTATCTGGCAAAACACGTTCCTAGTGGCAGGGGGTTAGGGGGGACAGAGATGTGGCCAGAAGAGCCGATAGGCCACTTACTCTGGTCTGACTCCTGGTTAGGCAGAGTAATGGGGTGGGGGGGGGCGGTCCTGACACAGAGGAGCTGGGCATCCGAGCTCCACCCATCTTCCTGGCTCTGAACTTCCACACTTGATGGCTCCCCTCTTTCCTGGCCCTATTCTTGCAGCAGGCCAGAAAGCCATTGGCTTCTCTGTCCTCCCCTTTGTACTGTGTGCAAGCCGCAGGCGCCTCATCTTCCCTCACCTCCCTTTGCCTGTCCAGCCAATGGGTGTGGGCGGCTGGCTCTCTCCCGGTAAAAGGATTATATCATCTGTAATGTATATCCAGACACACACACCCGGGAGGACAAGACAAGGAGAGGGATCCTTGCAGCTGGCCAGAGGGGGTTTATAACCAGGTTATTGAACCTGAACTTGAGCCTCCCAGAATGGGGGTGTTAATGGCTCTCGAGGTCTTAGCCCCCAGAAATCAATTACTGTGCAGGCTGGCTCTTTCTCTGTCCTGCCCTCCCCCACTTCCTCTCCTCCTGCCTCCCTCCTGTCCTTGTTGATATTCTCAGGGGAGGGGGGACTGCCTGGCTGGCCTGGCCTTCAACCTCAGAAACTGGGGAGTTGCCACAGGGCCATTTTGTTTAAAATGTCTGGCCGTAGCCCTCAGGGGCAGGTCGGATGCTTCTGATAATAGGGGTGCGGTATCCTCGAATGTGATCCTGAAGGTGCAGCAACTGGCAGCTGCGTGCCCCTAGACAGGCAGGCTGAGGTGCTGTGGTTTGGGGAGGGGTGCCAAGGGAGGACTCGGGGGTCTGCGCGCAGAGGAAAGCCTGTTTACTCTAGGGTGGAGAATGGTGGCTGGAGGCAGCTGTGACATGGGTACGTGGCCCCGAAATAAAGCCTCAGTTGTGCACACCCACATGTAGCCCCACGGATGGAGCAGTTTCCACGTGGGAGGCTGGCAAGCTGGGCTCAGCGCTCCAAACATGGCCTTGAGGGGGTCCAAGATGAGCCTGGAGGAGGGCAGATCTGTCTATGGAGTGGTACTGGCCAGATCCACTCCCCCCACCCCCCCTATAGCAGACAGAAATCTTCCTCGATGACCAGCTTGGGAACCCACCAAGGTGAAGATCCTTCTACCCCAAGTGGGGCCTACTGGCCCCTCCACCTTGCCTGGAAGTTCCCGGGGCTACTTTCAGAGTCTTTGGGAAAATACCTGAGTAGTTAGGGGAGAATTGGATCTGGGTAAGAAATGGGATGACTACTTCCCAAGGACTATTCCCAAAAAGGGAAAGGGGAAGCAAAAGGGGGAAGGGAAGGGAGAAGGGGAAAGGAGAAGGGGAAAGGGAAAGGAAGGGAAGGAAGGGGAAGGGAAGGGAAGGGAAGGGAAGGGTTTGGAGCTAGGGCCAAGTGCCTTGAGATTCTGAATGGAAAGGGGGTCATGGAATGGATTCAGGGTTAGGGCTCTCACTGACGAGTCACCTGACCTTGAGGTTTTTCAGGGGCAGACAGGAGCTAAGCAAGTCAATTTGGTGTTCTCCAGACAGAGGTCCACTTGTGTCCTCAGTTCAGCAAGAGGAAGTTACATTCATGTCTCCTTTGGAAAAGTTCTTTTTTTTCTGCCAGTCCTGGGACTTGAACTCAGGGCTTGGGCACTGTCCTGAGACTCTGTGCTCAAGGCTAGCACTCTACCACTTGAGCCACAGTTCCACTTCTGGCTTTTTCTGCTTATGTGGTACTGAGGAATTGAACCCAGGGCTTCATACATGCTCTGCAAGCACTCTACCACTGAGCCACCTTCCCAGCCCATGGAAAGTTCTGTATTTTATTCCCAGCCCCCAACAGGGCATGGGCTGGGCCTTGCTAGCTAAGAAGCTGGGCCTTGCTAGCTAAGATAAAGTCCATGGGAATGTAGAAATAGTCCCATTTCCAGAGGCCAAGCAGACCTGTTCCTTTCTATTTCTCAGGTGTTCTTCAGACTGACCTAGTCTTTGGCTTTCTTGTCTTCTAGCAACGAGTGGCTCTTCTTGCACAGTTGCTGTGAGAAGCCAGAGGTGGAACTTTAGCGGGATGGAGGTGGACAGATAGCAAACTTATCTAGAAACTCTTCTTAGTTCACTCAATCTTTGTCAGGTCCCATAACTGCCTTATGTCCTCTGCAAATAGAAGAAGTATGAAGGGGGAAAGGGTGTCCACGTTAGCCTCTTTTTTTGTCTCTGTATCTTCATGTGTGCACAGACAAAAGAGAAGTGCCCTATTATATGACACCACTTTTTATAACATATCACTTTCTAAGAAAAGGTCCCATAACTCAGGGTATCTGGCAGCACGGACTGCCAAAGAAACACAGGTATTAATTCTCATACCTATAATCCTACTTATTTGAAAAGTTAAAATCTAAAGATCAGAGTTTAAAGCCAACCTGGACAGGAAAGTCTGCGAAACTCTTCTCTCTAATCGACCACTAAAAATCTCCTAGTGGAACTGTGGCTCAAGTGGTAGACCACTAACCTTGAGCACAAAAGCTAAGGGATAAGCTGGGCACTGGTGGCTCACATCTATAATCTTAGTTACCCCAGAAGCTGAGATCTGAGGATCATGGTTTAAAGCCAGCCCAGGCAGCAAATTCTGTGAGACTCACACCTCCAATTAACCACCAGAAAAACTGGAAGTAGCCCTGTGGCTCAAAGTAGTAAAGTGCTAGGCTTGAGCAAAATCAGCTCAGGGACAAGTGCCTAGGCCCTGCGTTCAAGCCCCATAACCAACAAAAAAAGGGGGGGCAGCGCCCAGGCTGTTCAAGCCCCAGGACCAACACAAAAATAAAAGAAAAAGAAAAAGAAATTCAAGTCTGGCAGCAGGAAGCCCATGTACATGGATGATGTGCTTGCCCACACCGTGCCATTTTGGCAGGGATGAACTCAAGCCCTGAACATTTTGGCTGTCTGATGCAGAAGAGAAAGCATCCAGGGGATTCAATTCGTCTGGTTGACAGACTCAGGCTCTGAAGAAGATCGTGGTCCTCCACCTAGGAGAGGCTGAGCTGCTGAGGCTGAAAAGGTAAAGAGGGCAGTCAGGGCCTAAGGTTGGGTGGATGTGCCAGGCTAGCGTCGGGCAGCTCGTGTAGTGTCGCTGGCTAGTCCAGGGCAGCTGGACTCTGCCCTGACTTACACATCATTTTCAGTACAGACCAGCAAGCAGGCAGGGCCTTGGGTGCCAGAGACCAATCTGCCACCTTCCTGTCTTTTCCAGGGGTAATGACTCAGGGGAATTCAGCAGTGCTGCAGACGCTGGCCAGGCAGCCATGGAGCTGCTGGCATCCTTGCCCTGTCCGGCTGGACCCTGTCTTGCTCTTCCTGAACACAGATGCCAGTCCTTGATAGCCATAATCACAGGCTGCTTCCCCGCGTCACCCCAGGGCAGGCTTGCACCCCAACTCACCTATGCCTGGTCTGGGAGTTCTGGAATGACCAGCTCTGCCTCTACCTCTGAACAAAAGGCCTGGGGGCAGTGGGTGTCCTGTCCCAATGCTCAGCTGAGGCTCAGCCAGAGCTCAATGTGGCTCATGACCCCGCCAACCAGAAGCACCCCAACCACCCCAACAACTGGAATCTCTGGCTCATTGTGCCTAACTGTGAGGGAGTCTTCTCTGCCTCTCAGAGCTGTGTAAGGGGAAAAAATAACCCAAAGGAATGCTTGGGACTTCTGGTGCAGAGGGAAATTAGTGGGGATCTGGTACCAATACCCCGTCCCCACCATCTCTCGGCCCCTCCCCCAACGTCCTGGCCCCACCCGTTCCAGGCACTGAGGCTCACAACTTATTCCTATCAGACCAAATCTGCAGACGACCGTTCAGGAGAATTTGGGGTGGGGTGGGGCCCCTCTGTGCTGTCAGTTGGACCTTGTACGCACTCCACTGTGGGAACAGGAGGTGGCCCTGAAAGACATGGCTGTGTCCCGTCCAGGATGGGTCCCTTCACTTCTACCAGCTGCAGGAATGCCAGTGTAGCTCTGCAGCGCAGCCCCCATCCCCCGCGCCCCAAGCCAGGCCCAGCCTAGGTCAGTCCACTCAAGGGTCCAAGCTCGAGCCCACCCCCCTTCCTCCATGCAACAGCGCTGTTGGGAGCTGGGGGTCGTAAGGCGCGTCGAGCAGAGGCTGGCAGGTGGGGAGAAGGCGGGAGGGGGCGTGAGAGGAGGAGGGAGACGCCGCGCAGGCCGAGGCCCCTCCCCGCTCCCTCCTGGTGCGCCGCTGGCGACGTTGCCCCTCCTGGGCAGGGGGCGGAGAAGACCGCGACGGGAGGGGAGGAGGCTGCGGTGGCGGAGGCGGCGGTGGTGGCGGTGGCGGTGGCGGAGGCGGCGGCGGGGGCGGAGGCGGAGGCGGGATTTGGAGTTTCCCTCCGCAGCGGTAGCGGCAGCGGCGGTGGCGGCCCGAAGCTCTAGGCGAGGCCGCCGCCTGGGGCTCTGCTGACGTTTGGCGGTGACAGTGGCTCTTCCCGCTGCTTGAGCTACGGAAACTTCCCGATCGCCACGCACGGAGCCCGGGCCAGAAGCTGAGCCTCCCAGCCGAGGTGAGCAGAGCACGCGGCTCCCCGGGGCTCCCACCCCACCCCCACCCTGCCTGATTGCCCCGCACCCGTGCGTTCCTCCAGCCTGCACTCCCAAAGTCCTGCCAACGCACATACCCCACCCCGGGGCCCGAAGCGCCCACCCGTGCGAGACCCTTTGGACCCCACTACCGCCCCCCTCCCCGTGCGCTTTCTACGTCCCCTGCCACTTGCACCAGCTGCTCAATTGCGCGCGCACAAGCCACACAACACGGACCCAGAGCCCTGTTCCATGCACACACGAGCAGCCCCGGACCCATCACTCACCCCTGACCCCAACTTAAGTCAACACTCGTCCCAGACCCTGCCACGCCCCAGCGCACACCTAGGCGCGCACACGTTGCCAACACATCCGTGCGATGCTATCGGCGCTCAGTGCTCCCCCACACTATGCCCCCGCCGAATCAAACTTCCCATATGTCCATAACAGACACCCCACCCACGTTCCCAGCCCAAAGCCTCTGCAGCCCACCCACTCCAACACACACACACACACACACACACACACACACACACACACACACCGGTTGCCGACACTCCCGATCCCCTGGCGGACACCTCCAGCCTCCCCACCAACACTCTCACACACACAAACACCTGCTTGCTCGCCCGCTCGCAGCATGCTGCCCCGCCCCCATCGCAAATAGCCCTAAACACCCCCCCCACACACACACCACATCGCTGTGTCTCTCCCACAGCTCTCCTCCCCCCCCCAAACACCTGGCACACGGGCTCTACAGGCTGCAGCATTTTGGTGGCATCTCTGCCAGGCAGCGGCTCGCCAGCCTGGGGCTCGCCAGGTGCCTCCCTAAACAGACTTCTAGACGCCCTGGGGACTGATTTGACCTCTTCTAAGAGATAAAGAAGACACTTGGGTCCCAAGGTATGGTACCTAGATGTGGTGGTAAGGGGGGCGGAGGTGGGAGCAGAGAGGGTCAGGCACCGAAATGGAAAAGTGCCAGCAACCCAACCCGGACGTGCATAGAGGGCGGTTGTAAGGGCTGGAGTCGGCTTGCACTGTTTGTGTCCTGTGTGCCTGTGCTGTGGGAAGGGCCGTGTGTGCACGTGTGCACGTGCGTGTCTGGGAGGAGTGTGTAATCGGCAGAACGAAAAGCAGAAGCAGCACCCTTCTGGACTCCCCCAGACAACAATTAGTTTCATTCATTCATGCCTTCTTTGTTAACGAGCATTTCTTCCGTGAGCGCCCGGGCGCATACCAGGCCCTGCACCGGGGGCTGGGGTGAGGCGGGCACACACCCGTTCCTGCCTTGGACGAACTCCCAGTCCCGCAAGGAGCCCGACCAGGAAAAGCAGAAAGCCATTCCCAGCGGAAAGTGGATTTGATGGCAAAGACGCTGGATTTGGCAGGAACGCGGTCTCAGGGAGTTAAGCTCCTATCCATGTGACCGGGCCTCAACAGCCCCTATCCTGTCCCTCGACCAGGCGGGAAGCATGGATTTCAAGGGGGAAGGCGGGGCGCTGCTCTCGGGAGGCTCCCAGGACCAACCAGCACGCGCGGCGCGCGCCGGGCCTGCGGCGGGGGAGAAGGGGGGGACGATGGCTGGGACGCAAGGAGGCCTGGGGCGCCCGGCGGGGGCGACAGTGGGCGCAGCTCCCACCCTGCGGCGAGTCCGGAGCACGACGCCTTGGCTCCGCCCGCTGGGGGGTGAGGGGCGGCAAACGAGTTCCCTGGCGCGCGGCTGCCTCCCCCACCCCCCGCCCGCCCCGAACCGTCGCGGGGCGGGGCCAGCGCCCAGAGCCGGCGCTGCAGGGGGCCCTGGGGGCGGGGGCTTGGCTACACTGAGCCCTGCAGTGCGGAGGTGGCAACAGGTTCCCATTTGTCCTGTTGCTGGCGCTGCTGGCGCTGCAGAGACACTGAGCACTGACTTTGGAGATGAAGCGCCCCGCACCCCCTCACTGCCTCACACTTTCTCCCGGTGGGGGGACAGGGGGCTAGCCAACAGGGGTGTAAAGCAAGGTACAGGGGTACTCTTCAGTTGTCACCAGACTTGGAGCCTAGGCTTCCTTTCCCTTCACCATGGCAGAAGTGTCCTGCCTTGGCATCGTCGTCCACAGCCCACCTCTTGTCTCAAAGGAGCACAGCTGGACACCCCAGGAGCCCAATTTCCTTCGGGTTGGTGATCCTCTTTTCGAGCACACTGAGAATAGCTCCATGACAGAGTGGCTGGGCTAGTGCCTCACAGTTCTGTGATGCTCCCAGCCTGCACCCCCATCTCTCTCTCCTCTCTCTCTCTCTCTCTCTCTCTCTCACACACACACACACACACACACACACACAATCTAGCCAAGCCCTGGCCCTGCTCTGCAAGGTGGCACACTGGCAGCATCTGACTGCGATTCTTGTCCACCCCAAGGTCTCACCCACAGCTATAGTGGAATTCAGAGGCAGTCCCGAGGCTGGGTACCCATGGCCAGATGACAGCTAATGCCTGCTTCTAACACTGGGGCTAGGGTATGAGGCTGAGGTTAGAAGAAGGTGCACACTGGAGGAAGAGAAGCAGGCCAAACAGCCTGAGTTCTCTTGAGGCCACTGGAGCACACAGAAGGGAGACTATGGGCTTGTGCAGGAGTCTGGAAGTAGGGTTGGAGATGGGCAAAACCTAGGCAGGCAGCATAGGAAGAAAGCTTTGTGTCTTCTCCATACTGACAGTCGACTCTGATGTTAAAGTTGCACTTCTGGGTGTTTTTCCATTTTCACTCCTTAGAAAAAGGTTTAGCGTGATACCATCACCATGTGCCTCTCTTTTGTCTTCACTTTAGCTACTTAGAATAGATTTCTAGAAGTAACCAAAGGTATGGATTTCTGTCTAGTGATTGATGCCCACTGCCAGCGTAATTTCTGAAAGGACCTAACCCATAGTGAATGTTCAAGTAGGAGGAACCTTGGGCATTCTCATTTTGAGGACATTTTACTAAGGTAGCAAGTAGGAAGTGCTACCTTGTTCTTACTGTCATCTTGTTTTCTGAGTTGCCTTTCTTTCATGCCTGGGAATGAACCTTCCCCCACATAGTATTTTCCCCCCATTACATTCCTTCCTTAGTGGAGTATGCAGTCTTTTTGAGTTCTTTGCCCATTTATCTACTGGGGTCTTAACCTTTTGATTATTTTGTATGAGCTTTATCTTATCTGTTGTTTTCCTTCAACACTGTTATTTGCTTTTCTTGAGCTTAAAGCAGGGAAGAGACACATAACCAGATCTTTTTTTTTTTTTACAAACCTCCCTCTACCTCTCTTTTCATTGTCTCAGCACTTATCACCTCCGATATCTTGTTCAGTGCCTTTGCTTATTGTTGGTCTGTCCTGCCAGCGTGAGCGCACCAGGCCAGTGTGGGATCCCTGTGGCTCCATCTGTGTTTGTTGAATGAATGTGTTTGTTGAATGAATGGTTCCCCCGCTCAGAGCAGGGCAGGTAAGGGGTACATTGCTACACACAGGTCCAGAGACAGGGAGAACACTTCAAAAACGGAAGAATGTGAGCCTGTGACCTGTACAGTAGACAGAGGATTGCGCAAGGATGGAGAGAAGTCGGTGGAAACTGCTTTCCTCCAGATTGAACCATCCAGAGGGTCAAGGAAGGGGGCAAGGGGCAGAGCCAAGGAGAGTCCTGGGATTCATAATGTGAGTGAAGGAGTCCAATTTATGGTGATCAGAGCTCCTGAGGGAGGGTGTGTAGCTGGAGGGAAGGTGTGCAGGGAAAGCCCCTATGCTGGCCTAGCCCTCTAATCGGTCTTTGGCAGAGTTCTGAAGGGGGAGGCAGTAGAGGTTTCTAGTTGTTTTCCTCCTCTGGGATGTCTGGCATGTCGGTGGCAACCAGTGTGGTGGCTCTGTTTGGTCCGATCTACAGATGGGGCCACTGAGGTTTCGGGTGGGGATTGGCCAGGTTGAGTTGTGGGAGGCAGCTTCTGGGGCAGGGGCACTGGGCTTTTGTCCTCGCCCCTCCCCCCTGCCTTCAAGACCAGGCTGGCGCCGGCCAGGGGAGCAGCAACTGCTTCCCTGCTGGGCCCCCGACCTGCCCTTGGCCTCTGCCCCGACCCCGTCCTGCCTGGGTGGAAACCCCAGCTCAGCCTGCCACTTGCAGATCCCACTCGACTTCAATCGCTCGCACCCCGTTGGCTCGCCGGCCCCCCTGAGCCCGCCCCCCCGCCCCGCCCAGGCCCGCCCCTCGGAACGGCTACTCCACGTCCTAAGACCGAGGCTTCCTAGGTGGAAGCTGGGTCCCGCTGCCTGGAAGCAGCCGGCTCGCGAACCGCTTGGCTTCCACGTGCGAGCCCGCTCCGCCGCCCCGCCCTCTCCCCGGGCGCCTGGGCTCGGGGACTCGCGGTCCCCGGACGGTGCTCCGCTCCCTGCTGTGGCAGAAGCCGGGGCCAGGACGTCCACGCGCGAACGCCTGCCGCCGGATCGCGATCCAGGTCTCTCCTTTTGTTCTCTCCTGGGGCGCGGGGAGGGGGGGCGGGGAGCGGGTCCCATCACCTCGGCCACCTTTTTATCCCCCAAGTCCTCCTGGGAGTGGGGAAGATTTAGGCCTTGAGCCACATTTCCTCACACTTATACATCCCAAAGTCTAACTTGGGGAGTGAGTGTCGGCAGGCCGAGTGTGAGACCTAGAAAGAGGGGTGTGAAGGAAAGTGCTTTGGGTTCCGGAGCGCCCCCCAGGAAGAGCCTTGACGGAAGGGGCCGTTAAACACCCAGATCTCTTGGGGCGGTGGGGGGGGGGCTCGTGCTTTCTTAACAGGAGACCAGGAGGAGTGTCTGGCGCCCAAGTGGCTGCGCGTCGCGCCGCCGTTTTCTTGGGGCGCCTCGGTAGCCCATCGTGTCGCTTGGGGCGCGAGGAGAGGAGTGAGCAGCGGTGTGTCCCGCCTTCAGGATATGAGGCTGGGTTTCCCCTCGCCGGCGCCCTGAAAGTGGCCAGCCACGGACACCCCCCCGCTCACGCCACCCCTTCCCTCTTTTCGCAGTCCCCACTGCCCGACGTGCAGAAAGCCGCGCGCCCATGGAGAGCCTGGGCCGCTCGTGCCTGTGGCTGCGCCAGGAGCTGGCGCCCCCACGGCCCAGGCTGCTGCTCCTGGACTGCCGCAGCCGGGAGCTATACGAGTCGGCGCGCATCGGCGGGGCGCTCAGCGTGGCCCTGCCCGCGCTGCTGCTGCGCCGCCTAAGGAAAGGAAGTCTGTCCGTGCGCGCGCTCCTGCCTGGGCCACCGCTGCAGCCGCCCCCACCTGCCCCGGTGCTGCTGTACGACCAGGGCGGAGGCCGTCGCCGGCGCGGAGAGGCCGAGACCGAGGCTGATGAGTGGGAGGCCGAGTCGGTGCTGGGCACCCTCCTCCAGAAGCTGCGGGAGGAAGGCTACCTGGCCTACTACCTACAGGGTAGGTGCAGGCAGGATGGGCAGGCCTGGGAAGGTCCCTCACCTGGAGAGCAAGGCCCTGGCTTGGGGGGAGGGGCGAGGGAGGGTAGTCCCAATTTATTTGCCCTTGGGCCAGCTCCATTTTATTTTGTGCAGGAGCTGTCAGGCAAGCCCTTCACCCTTTCTGGCCAGTTTCTGAGTGGGGGGTGGGGCGGGGATTGTCCCGGCCTGACCTAATTGTCAGTATGCTCAACAACAAAGTAGCAAGTGATCCACCACAGTCTCCCCCAGATGTGCCCTGCTTCAGGGACCAGACCACTAGAGGAGGAACCCCAGGTGCTTGGGGGTGGGAGGACAGAGAATCCTGGAGAAGCATTGCAGGCTGGAGATAGCAGAGCCCAGGAGCCCAGCCTCCTCCTATGGCAGACAGGGCCAGGTTGGGGGAGTGAGGGGAGACAGGCTGCTTGTGGCCTTGTTGGCTCTTGGACCTTCCCAGAAGCCCAGCACTGCTGGAGCTTCCCCTGAGTCTACAGAGCCAGCTCCCCCCACCTCCTGATTTGTTGTTCAACAACAAAGCTGATGGGGATGGATAATATAAAAAGCATCAGGTTTCCAACCCCAACCGAGGGGAAAAAATCAAATCTGTAGATGAAGCACGATGAAGACTTCTGGGGACATTGGAAGTCATCAAATGGAATGCTGGGGGCTCTTCCCAGCTCCCTGCTTCCTGGAACCCACCCCACTTCACCCATCCCAGCTAGCGCTTGTAGCCATACCACATGGGGAGATCCTCAGGCAGAGAACTGACATCCGAACCTTCCACCGAGATGGAGCCCTTGCATTTGCCTCCATCTGGCACTGGGGCTCTAAGATCCTCCTGCCTGGCTCTGCTTGGGCCCAGCAACTGTGTTGGATACTTGGCCATTAGGAGGAACAACCAATGGGGCTGCCTGGAGGGATGGGGGGGGGGGAGGGCGCGAGTGTCTCCAGCACAGCACACTGGTCCTCAGGACAGGTGAAGCTGCTGGCTTGTATGTGCCCTTGGGAACATATGCACCCCTATCCCCACCCCAGGTTGTAGGATCAGCTCCCTATCCCCAGCCAGGCGCTCTTGGCTGCCTAGGAGTCTAGGTTAACAAGGAATCTCCTCATCCTCCCCCCCACCATAGGTGGCTTCAGCAGGTTCCAGGCTGAGTGCCCGCACCTGTGTGAGACTAGCCTCAATGGCTGTGCTGGCTCCAGCCTGGCCCCAGTGCCCAGCCCAGTGCCTGTGATAGGACTGGGCGGTCTGTGCCTGGGCTCCGACTGTTCCGACGCAGAATCTGAGGCTGACCGTGACTCCATGAGCTGTGGCCTGGATTCAGAGGGCGCCACACCCCCTCCAACTGGGCTACTGCCATCCTTCCCGGTGCAGATCCTGCCCAACCTCTACCTGGGCAGTGCCCGGGATTCAGCCAACTTGGAGAGCCTTGCCAAGCTAGGCATCCGCTACATCCTCAATGTCACCCCAAACCTCCCTAACCTCTTTGAGAAGAATGGTGACTTTCACTACAAGCAGATCCCCATCTCGGACCACTGGAGCCAGAACTTGTCTCAGTTCTTCCCAGAGGCCATCGCATTCATTGGTAAGTCCTCTGTGCCCTCTCCTTCCTCCCTCTCCCCTAACCAAAGCCCCTGGGCCAGTGGCCCCCTGGCTCACAGGGTAGGGGGTGGTGCCAGGGCTCCTCCAAAAAGCCACCTGATGTCTGTCACTCATGGTGGCCCTCGGGGGGTCTCCTCCACCTTCCCCTTCCCCACCTAGATGAGGCCTTGTCTCAGAATTGCGGGGTGCTTGTGCACTGCCTTGCGGGGGTCAGCCGCTCTGTCACGGTCACCGTGGCCTACCTCATGCAGAAGCTCCACCTGTCACTCAACGACGCCTACGACCTGGTCAAGAGGAAGAAGTCTAACATCTCCCCCAACTTCAACTTCATGGGGCAGCTGCTTGACTTCGAGCGCAGCCTGCAGATGGAGGAGAGGCGTGCCCGGGGCCAGGGGAGTGGGGGGCAGGAGTCCACTGCCTCAGACCCACCCTCCTTCTTCACCACCCCCACCAGCGATGGGGTCTTTGAGCTGGACCCTACATAAGGCTCTGCAGGCCGAGGGGCTGGTCCCACACCCCCACACCCAGTAGGTGCTCTGACCACCCATGTGGTTGGGGAGGGGAGGGAACTCAGTCATAAGCAGGGGGAGGGGGGGGAGGGAAAGCTCAATACCTCACGGGGTGGGGGGAGGGGGAGCAAGGCAGGAACAGCAGCAGAGACCTGCCCTGCACACTCGGGACAGCTGTGGGAATCCTTTTAAATGTGCCTATGGGCCAGTCCGGGGCCGCCGGCCTGACCTACCCCGCTCTGGCGGGACCATGTTCCAGAACTTGCCTCTTCTGCGACTGTTACTTTCTTTTTGGGGGGGTGGGGGGTCCCTCTTTGAATGATCCTTCTAGGTGGCTGCCTGTGCACTGGGCCCTGGGCCTCCCTGCTCTCCCCCCTCCGCAGGAACCTGCTCTCAGCCCCTTCCCTGACCCCAAACGGCCACTTCCACCAGCACAGTCACCTTTTCTGCTTTTCCAACAAGGGCTCGGAGCTCTCCGCGTGGGGCCTCCCAGCGCCCGTGGGTCCAGACCCGCAATGGCTGCGCAATCTCTCTGGGTGGCTGCTTTCTGGGCAGTGCCACGGGGAAGGCCTGGGCCTGGAAGCCAATGGGCGGGTTCCTGGCTGCACATCTGGCGCCCTGACTGTTTCTTTCCTCCTCCCCCAGATGTCTTGACAGGATCACTGGGGCTCTTTGTGACTGAGGGTGGTCAGACTGCCACCGGAGGAGATGGGGTCTCGGAGCGAGAGCGGGGGGAAGGGCAGGAATGATGAAGGCCTCAATTTTGCTGCTGCGGGTCTCACAGCCGCTGTTGGTTTGGGGGGCAGGGAAGGGGCCAAGCTACAGACACACACGGTCATTCATTCCAGTCCACACCCCTGTGGGCCGCGTGCATGTGTGCGCGTTCACGTTCACACATGCACATTTGCCCACTTACACACCCGGCCTGGGGCAGGACCACACCACTCTTGAACCTGGAGGAGGGGCTGTGCTTCTTTGTTTTGTAATCCATGTCATGATTGCTTTCTTCGATTGTTCCTCCTGAATAAATGGTTTATTTAAGATACTGAACAGAGTAGTGTGCTACTTCTAGAGCTCTTTGGGGAGGGAGCCCCTGTCTGCCTTCCTGCGTGGACAGAAAGGAGGAATGTTCTGGGCTGACCAGGGACTCCAGCACCACTCCACTCATTTCTCATCTGTGTCAGACCTTTCCTCCCCACCATTCAAGCCCCTACTCTGCCACACCCACCGGCGACCAGGAGCAGGACACAGCAGTGAGCGCACGTGCGCCTACTTGCTCGCAGCTGACTTTCCAGCCTTGGAGGAAGACAAGGGTGAATGAGCAGGTTCCACTGGAATGCGTCCAGTGCCGCACACAACAAAATCAGCCCCAAAGTTTGGCAAGTGCCCTTAAGGCATGAGGTGAATGGGACCCAAGCCCACCAGGAGGCACTCTTGGAGGGACCTGAGCAGGGTAGGAGCCCCTTGGTAGAAGGGTATCTTTCTTTTCCTTCCACCCCACAGACTGGAGAATGGGTTGCAAAGGCCCAAAGAGGGACAAGGGAGATTCCGGGAGATTCTTGGGTACATCTGAAGTGACTGGTGGAACCTACACCTGTCCCCCACTACGGACATCACCTGTGCCCTCACCATACCATGGCGGGGAGTCTGAGCGGGAAGTGTGGTTTCCAACAAGGAGCTGCAGTGGAACGGAAGCTTGAGGGGGCGGGGAGAGCAGGTGACTGTGCAGCGGAGACTGTGTTATATGAGTCAGCTCCCATTGCTCCTACAATGTTGGAGATAATCAGCTTCTCGGGAGAGGGGGGCTGGTTTGGGCTCATTCTAGTTTCCAAAGTTCCACTGAGCCACCTTCCCAGCCCAGTCTGTGATAGGTTGGCCACACTGCTTTGGACCCAGGGTGACACAGTCCTGTGGTGAGGCAGAGCAAACTGGCCATTTCATGACCCAAAAGGAAAAGAGAGGAAGAGCAGGGGCTAGGGTCTCCCCACCCCCCTCAGGAGCATGACCTAAATACAGATTCCCCGCCCCCCCATGAGGCTCCACCTTCCAGCCTTTAGGGACATCCAAGATCCAAATGACTTCTGAGCAACGCAGACCAATGGTCCAAGCAGCCCTCTCCGTTCAGAAACCCTGAAAACTGGAGGAAATCTAAAACAGATTGACCAAATGGAGGAGCTGGTAAATAAACAAATAAATGAGAAAGAAAGGCCCTAAGATGATAAACTGTGCCAGCTCTTTAGTCCAGAAAAAAAGCACAGGGAGCCAGGTGTCTCCACCAGGAATGTACCCCTCCCACACTTTGATTTTAGTCCAGTGACATCTATTTTTGATCTCTGACCTCTAAGACTCTTAAGAGAAAGAAACTGTGTTGTTTTAAGCACTGGGACTTGTGGTGATTTGTGACAACAGCCACAGAAAGCAAATAAAATAGGTGACCTTGAAAACATACCCTCCCCCTCTGAAGAAAGAGGCAAAGATGCATATTTATCTCGACCTTGGATTTAGGTGGAAGAGGAGTGAAAGAAAAATGTCACCTCCGGAGAATATATTGCTACGTGCTGAATGTTAGCATGGTCTAGGTATAAACTAGTGGATGTTCTAGAACATGGAAAGAAAGAATGCAGACTGTTATGCAGTTAGTGGGAAGCTGAAGATTTGTCTCGAAGCTGTACTTGATTCTCCAACACAGATTTTACTTTGACTGTGACAGCCTACTATAAATAACAAAGTTTAAAACATTTAATAACATAAACTGGTTCAATCTGGCTGTGGTAGCCTATGTCTATCCTCCCAGCTACACAGGAATCAGAAATAGGAGGATCACAGTCCAGGCCAACTAGAGCATAAAAGTGAGACGCTTCTAGGAACCAGTGGCTTACACCTATAATCTTACCTACTCAGGGGGCTGAGATCTGAGGATCCCAGTTTGAAGCCAACCGGGGCAGGAAAGTCCATGAGATTCTATTTCCTATTAATCACCCAAAAGCCAGAAGTTGAGCTGTGACTCAAATGGTAGAGCACCAGCCTTAAGCTAAACAAAGTTAAAGGACAGTGCCCAAGCCCTGAGTTCAAGCCGCAGACCTGGCACACATAAAAATTGGAAAAATAAGCCAGGCGCCGGTGGCTCACACCTGTAATCCTAGCTACTAAGGAGGCTGAGATCTGAGGATTGCAGTTCAAAGCCAGCCTGAGCAAGGAAAGTCCATGAGACTCTTATCTCCAATAAACCACCAGAAAACCGGAAGTGGCACTGTGGCTCAAGTGGTAGAGTGCTCACCTTGTGCTGACGAGCTGAGGGACAGCGCCCAAGCCCAGAGTTCAAGCCCCATGACCGACAAAAAGAAAAGAAAAGAAAAATAGCAAAACCAGAAAGGGCTAGCAGGGCTGGGAATGTGGCTTAGTGGTAGAGTGCTTGCCTAGCATGCGAAGAAGTCTTGGGTTCGATTCCTCAGGAGCACATAAACAGAAAAAGCCGGAAGTGATGTTGTGGCTCAAGTGGTAGAATGCTAGCCTTGAGCAAAAGTTTAGGGACAGTGCCCAGGCCCTGAGTTCAAGCCCCAGGACTGGCAAAAAAAGGGCTGGCAGCATGGCTTGAGTGGGAGAGCATCAATCCAACAAGTATAAGTCCCTGGGTTCAAGAAACCCAGTACTATAAGAGATACAGCTCTGTCTAAAGTGCTTGCCAGGATATGGTGCTGTGGCTCAAGTGGTAGAGCACTAGCCTTGAGCTGAAGAGCTGAGGGACAGTGTTCAGGCCCAGAGTTCAAGCCCCAGGACTGACAAAAAAACAAACAAACAAACAAATAAAGTGCTTGCCTAGCATATGCAAGACTCTGTGCTCAACTCCCAGAACTGCAAACGTTCTCAATGAACGGCCCAAAGGTAGACTGGTCCTAGAGTTCCTGGCAGAAATAAGCCCAAATCTGCAGTGAAGGGGTGTTGTTTAAATCCAGGCCTCAAAGAATTCCTACAGCAAATTGTAAAATGCATAATGAAAAACACAGAAAATGTCAAGAAACACAGAAACTACATGGGAAATTAGAAAGTGAACATAAAATAAGTATGATTAATATGCTTAATGAAATAGAAGGAACTATTTAAAGTATTACAAAAGAACAAGAGATTATAAACTGACCAGGTAATCTTGAAAAGAGGACCACATAGACTTCTAGAAATTATGCAGTTAGGGCTGGGAAGGTGGCTCAGTGGTAGAGCGCTTGCCTTGCATGCTTGAGGCCCTGGGTTTGATTCCTC
>NW_012267425.1:1534864-1547793 GCF_000151885.1 Dipodomys ordii | reverse complement strand
CCAGAAGTGGTGCTGTGGCTCAAGTGGTAGAGCACTAGCCTTGAGCTGAAGAGCTGAGGGACAGTGCCCAGGCCCAGAGTTCAGGCCCCACGACTGGACTAAAAAAAAAAGAAGAAGAAGAAATTATGCAGTTAAAGACAATTGGGGTTTAGCAATCTCTCAAAAGTAAATGGCTGGGAATTTTCAAAAGTGGTGAAAGAATCTGTTGGAGAGATATGAACTATCCTGCAGCTCCTGTCCTCGAAATCTCCCTCCTAGAAATCAGATGCCCAAAGGTCAATAGGGTACATGGCTGTGCAGCTAAAACTAAACTTTCTGTCCCATCGTCCCTCGCTGGGAGCTTCCTGCTTAGCGTCTGCTTTTTCTCCCCCATACCTCAGCATTCTAATCACAGGGATTTTCAGTTCCCAGCATGATAATGTCCACATTCCTGCGGTATCTGCCTCGGGTTCTGGTCCAGTGGTGGTTTGGGGCCTTCAGTGTGCCTTAAACGTTGGCTTGTTGAAACTTAATGTGCTATGTGGGGTAAAAGGAACGGCTGTCAATAGGCCTTCAGTGAAGTGGCGGTGAGGTGACCAGGGTGGAGACGTGCTCTCAGGCTATTGGTGAGCTTTTGTGTGACCTGTGACCTTTACTGGTGTTTCTCAGATTCTGCCATCCTCACCCTTTGAGACTGGAGGGCCAGAGCAAGCTGGAGCTGGGGACTCCCCTCCCCCCAAGCCAGTCAGGCGCCAATCAAACCCCAGCAGGATAGGCTCTCTTGAGGACAGGACTTGTTCAGAACACAACTCTCTGGACATATTTCAAATTACTACATTTTCCTCCTGCTGCTAGAAGTAGATTTTTTTTTCTTGATGTGAACTTGATAGGGTTCCCAATGTGAATCTCATGGAAGGATGGGAGCCCCAAGGTTAAGCTTTCCCGCTTGTGGGCTTTGAGCCAACAATCTCCACGCAAGCTCCCCCCCCCCACCCCCACATGCTCCGCACCACACCCCTCTGCTTTCCATCCTGGCTTTATGCTCTGGTCACCTGAGATCTGTGTACACCTGTGCTTCTGCAGTTGCCCCGTCACCCCAATTCCCTGATGGATCAAAGTGGGGTGCTTGTCCGTTGGCTCAGCTTTTAACTTGAGGATGGTGTGATAACTTCCCAGCTCCTTCCACAACCAACCAGAAACCCAAAACTGCCCTAGGCTAGTTTTTATGGGTCACATGTGTTCTTTCTCCTACCTCAGTCAAAAGGCCTGGGTGGTGGGCCTCGCCTGCTTTGCTTCCTCTCTCAGAAACCACAGCCCTTCCCTGACTGCTGTCCACCAGCTGAAAACTATTGATTCATATATTTTGCCAAGTTTTCTAGTCCTTTATGGTACAGGACATAATCTCTCATGGCCTTACTAGTATTAAGTAACTCTAAGCTTTGTTTAAGTTTGCACGCTAAATTTTCTAACAAAACTATTAAGAGAGTATAAACAGAGCAAAGTACTTCCAAAGTATAGTAGAGGAGACTATCAAGTAATGAAGGAAAATGTCTCTAGATCCAAAAGTCAAGTGAAACAGAAACAGCAAAATAAGGAAGAAGAAGAAGGAGAAGAAGGAGAAGAGGAGATGGAGGAGGAGGAGGAGGAGGAAGAGGAAGCAGCAGCATAAGTTGTCAGAAATTGACCCAAATATTGCTATGCAAAATAAAATGATTAACTCTGCTGTTAAAGATAGGATTTAAGGGACTGGGAATGTGGCTTAGTGATAGACTGCTTGCCTAGCATGTATAAAGCCCTGGGTTCGATTCCTCAGAATTGAACAGAAAAAGCCAGAAGTGGAAGTATGGCTCAAGTGGTAGGGGGCTAGCCTTAAGCAAAAGCAGCTCAGGGACAGTGCCCAGGCCCTGAGTTCAAGCCCCAGGACTGGCAAAAAAAAGGGCAGGATTTTAAAAATCCAGCTATAGCTAGGTGCTGGTGGCACATGCTTGTAATCCTAGCTACTCATGAAGCTGAGATCTGAGGATGAAGCCAACCTGGGCAGAAAACTCAGTGAGACTCTTATCTCCCATTAACCACCAAAAAGCAGATGGAGTTGTGGCTCACGTGGTGGAGCACTAGCCTTGAGCAAAAAAATCCTCAGGGACAACACCCAGGCCCTGAGTTCAAGCTCCAGCGTGCACACACACACACACACACACACACACACACACCCAGGCCCTGAGTTCAAGCTCTAGCGTGCGCGCGCACACACACACACACAAACACACACACAGACACACACACACAGACACAGACACACACACACACACACACACACCAGCTGTAAGTTTTTCATAAGAGATCTATCTAAAGGATGGAACAAAAAAAGTTGAAAGGACAGACTTCTAGCTGGGGCCAAGTAAGAACATCAGTGAATAATTCACACCCCCACAAAACAGCTATAAAGGTAGACACAATTGGCCATCTTTTTGCTCTGGAACTCAATTGAAGGTATGCAATAAGCTGAGGAACTGAGCTCTGGGCAAGAGCAGCAGGAATCTGTGACACTGGGTTTGGTTGTTTCCCTGATACTGCCCCCCCCAGCATGCTTGTACAGACATCATGAAGGCCAGTAGCTTCTCTGTCTAGGTTTGAACCAGCTACTCACTCCATTTGGATAGTAGACAACAGCCAGCTCAGCCACATTGAAGTTATGAACATGGTGTGCAAACTTCTTCCTGAGTGACCAGAGGCTGGAGGGTCTCGTGCATGAAGTACACAGTATGTACCCAAGACTCCAAAGAACCCAGTGGAAAGTAATATTTGGGAAGACCTGAAACAGCCCCCTCTACCCACACACAGACTCCGCACCACCTCACACATGCCTTACCAGCTCAGGACACCAGAGCACAATTTCTCTCCAGTCTTTGACCAATCACTAAGATAGGAAGATCTATGGCTAGGAAAAGCTGGGCGCCAGTGACTCACTTCTACAATTCTAGCTACTCAGAAGGCTGAAAGCTGAGGATCATGCTTTAAAGCCAGCCCCAGCAGGAAAGTCTTTGAGACCCTTATCTCCACTTAACCACCCAAAAGCTGGACGTGAAGCTTTGGCTCAAGTGGTAGAGTGCAAGCTTTGAGCAATAGAAGCTCAGACCCTGAGTTCAAGCCCCAGAACTAGCACAATATGGCTAGGAAGCTAGTCCTAACACTTTAAAAACCAAATATACACTTTTGTTTTTATTTATTTTGTTTCTGCCAGTCATGGGGTTTGAACTCAAGGCCTATGCACGGTACCTTACCTTTTTTTTTTTTTGGTCATTCGTGGGGCCTGGGCACTGTCCATCAGCTCTTCAGCTCAAGGCTAGCACTCTACCACTTGAGCCACAGTGCCACTTCTGGCTTTTTTCTGTTCATGTGGTGCTAAGAAATCAAACCCAGGGCCTTATGCATGCGAGGCAAGCACTCACCTTCCCAGCCTGATACCTTACTTTTTGTACTCAAGGTTGGTGCTCTACCACTTGAGCCACAGAGTTCCATTTCTGGCTTTTTGATGGTTAACTAGAAATAAGAACCTTTATTTTCTGCCTGGGCTAGATTCAGACTGTGATCCTCAGATCTCAACCTCCTGAGTAATTAGAATCAAAGGCATGAACCACCACACAGCTTCAGAATATACATTTTTAACTTGTAAAAAAAAAAACTTAGCCAAGACATTGGTAACTGCACCCTGTAAGGGGAGGGATTTCACAGATTCAGCCCAGAAAAGTTACACGTTTTTAAAAAGTAAACTATAATACACACACACACACACACACACACACACACACACAAATTCTAGCAGCAAAGAAAATATCAGAATGCAGAGTTGGTGAAAATGTTATCTAAAATATCTAGTTTTCAACAACAACAAAAATTCAAGGTGGGCAAGTAAACAATAACTGTAATATGCAATGAAAAACAATCAATAGAAACTGCTGTCTTACAATTGGTAAAGGAAGACTTGTACATATTATAAATATGTACAAAATAGCAAAGAAATCATATTTAAATAGTTGAAGGAAAGAATGACAAAAATCAGTAAGTACTCTCAGTAAGGATACAAAAATTGGGGGGGGGGAATTATCAAAATGGAAGCCTTACGATTGAAGAGTATAATAATAGAAATGAAAATTTGTCCAAGCGTAACTTTGAGATATAAGAAGAAAGTATTTGTGAACTTGAAAATAGATCAATATAAAAGATCCAATGTGAAGAAAAGAGACTAAAATGAGGAAAAATGACAGAACCTCAGAAGCCTAGTAACAGTAGTATTAAACATACCAAAACCAGGGCTGTGCGCAGGTGGCTGATACCTGTAATCCTAGGCACTCAGGAGGCTAAGATCTGAGGACCAAAGTTCAAAGCCAGCCCAGACAGGAAAATCCATGAGAATTTTATCTTCAATTAACCAGCAAAAAGTTGGAAGTTATGCTGTGGCTCAAGTGGTAAAGCCCTAGCCTTGAGCACAAAAATACAAATGAGGGACTGGGCCTACTCTCTAAATTCAAGTACCAGTACCAGTACAGCAGCAACAACAACAAGATGTATACCAAAACCAATGGAATGGAGGCTCTAAAGAAGAAGAAAGAGAAACAAGCAGGATAAATATTTGAAAAAATAATGACTAGACACTTTCACAATATGCTGAAAAACTAATCAGATGCAAAAGTTTGGTAAGCCCCAAATAAGAGCAAAACTGTATCAATCAACTTTTGGTAACTATAATGACATACCTCACACGGGCTACTTATGAGAAGAAAAGGTTATTTTCACTTACAGTGTTGGAAACTTAAAGTCCAAAGGGCTATGCTTTGGCAGCAACACCTTGTGGTCCAGACAGCGATCACAAGAATGCATTCAAGAGCAAATATGTGATTACATTTCAAAGCAGGACAAGAGAAAAGTGCCAGCCTTCTTTCTTTTAGAGCAACTCTTGCACACAACTCAACGCTCACACTGAAGTAACTTCCAAGATCTCATCCTCAATGATCTAAGAACTTCCCACAAGGCCTCACTCCTTAAAGGCTCTATTACCTCCCCAAACCACCATCCTGGAGATCAACCTTCTATTATATCTGCCTTTGTAGGAAGGGACACAACTAAACTTTATCTCAAGCACAGTAAACACAAAGACAGACACTCAGAGACACTTCATAGCCCAACTCTTTAGATCCAAATATAGACAATTTTGAAAGCAGCAAGAGAAAAAATGACACATGTAGAAAAGAACCTATTAAATTAAAATCTGACTTCTTATCAAACATAATAAAGGCCAACCAAGGGTGGTGGTTCACAATATAATCCCATCTACTCAGGCAGAGGCAGAAGCACTGTAAAACTGTGGCTAGCCTGGACAAAATTAGGGAGATTCTATCTCAAAAACACAATAATACAAACAAAAGGGGCTGAGGGAATTAGCTCAAGTGGTAGAGTGCTTACCTAGCAAGTACAAGGTCCTAGGTTTAATCCTTAGCCCACAAAACAAAGAAATAGAGGCCAGAAGGCAATGGGATGATGTATTTGAAGTGTTGAAAGGAAGATAATATTATCAACCAAAAATTCTGTATGTTAGCTAAGTTACTCTTCAACTACTGAGGGTTAGACGGATATAATGGGACACATCTATAATCCTAGCAACCAGGAGGTGGGGGTAAAAGGATCACAGGCAAAGTTAGTGAGACCTTATCTCAAAAAAAAAAAAGAAAAGAAACAAAAAAATTGAAGATAAAAAAAATCAGTCCCAGCTGGGAACTGGTGGCTCGTGCCTGTGGTCCTAGCTATTCAGGAGGCTGAAATCTGAGAAGCATGGTTCAAAGCCAGCCTGGGCAGTAAAGTCCATGAGATTTTTATCTCCAGTAAACTACTCAGAAAAAAACTGGAAGTGGCACTGTGGCTCAACTGGTAGAATGCCAGCCTTGACTACAAAGAGGCTCAGGAACAGTACTCAGGCCCTGAGTCTGAGCCGCACAACCAGCAGGAAAAAATCCAATATGTATATGTGTGTGTGTGTGTGTATATATATATATCCCTGATAAATAAGCAGTGAAAGAATTCATTACTAGCACACCTCCTCAGAAGGAATGCACAAGGAAAGATGAGAGACAGGCTTAAGTGATAATGCAGTGTCTACACACCAAGCACAAAGACCCAGGTCTTCAATCAACAGTACTGTCGAAAAGAAAAGAAAACCTTCTGTCTGAAAGAAAATGCCAACAGACAACAACTTCAGTTCATCATGAGAAATGAAGAGCAATAAAAATGATTAATGGGCTGAATACCTGTGGTTCAGGCCTGTGATCTAGCTGAGATCTGAAGATAGTGGTTCAAAGCCAACCTGGGCAAGAAAGTCTGTAAGACTCTATCTCCACTAAACTACTGAAAAGAAAGGCCAGAAGTGGGGCTGGGAATATGGCTTAGTGGCAGAGCGCTTGCCTAGCATGCATGAGGCCCTGGGTTCAATTCCTCAGTAACACATAAACAAAAAGTTAATTAAAAAAATAATCTAATACTGAGTTACAGTTTTACATCCAGCTCAAGCCCACCTGCTGCCCCTAAACTGGACAAGAATCCTGTGTGGCTAAAACCCTTTCAATAGGTCCCCAGTATTCCCATTCTAAGGTCCCAACTCCTTACCCTGACAAGTTTTGGTATGGCCCATCCCTTCAGGAGCTAGCCTGTTCATCTCTGAACCTCAAACACCATCTTAGCACCCTACCCCAGTTTCCACTCCATCTCCCCACCAAAACCTACTCTTTGCCTTTCACTAAAGCAGCACTTTCTCTTTCCTGAGGGACAGTAGGTCCCTCTACCTAGGTGACCTAAAGCTTTCCTCTCACAAATTGCCCTCCTCAAATGGGAAATTCCAGGAGGAATGTAGAAGAATGCTTGCATCTGCCTGATTTGGAGGATGCTCCCTTCTCTCACCACATCCCCAGATGGTCGGGACCTCTCTTTGGAGTGCTGACTTCTCTAGGGCAGCAATGGATTTGAGCAGCTGTCCCCAGATGGTAAAGAAACTACTGGGGAAATGATGGCTAACAATGTGACCATGGAGCCCCCTGCTGACAGGAGGTCAAATTGCACCCTGTGTAAGGACTGTTGGGAACCAATTTAGCAGACGCAATCTGGCCCCATTCCTAGCTAGGAAGACCTGAGTCTTTGACCGAATGCTAATTTTGTGTGTGTGTGTGTGTGTGTGTGTGTGTGTGTGTGTCTGTGTGTGTGTCTGTGTCTGTGTCTGTGTGCATGCACACGCACGCATGCGCTTGTGCTTGTCCTAGGGCTTGAACTCAGGGGCCTAGGCACTGTTCCTGAGCTGATGTTCTACCAGTTGAGCCACAGCTTCACTTTCAGCCTTTTCTTTTAGTAGCTAATTAGAGATCAGAGTCTTAAGGACTTTCCCACCAGGGCTGGTTTTGAACACAATCCTCAGATCTCAGCCTCCTGAGTAGTTAGGATTACAAGCATCAGCCACCAGTCCCTGGCAACTGTGCACATTTCCTTACCCCCCCCCACTCCCTCTCATTCTCTGTCTCTGTCTCTCTCTGTCTCTGTCTCTATATTTTCTTTCTGAAAGGCTGGCTCTGGTGTGTATGCTTACAGCTCCAGTAATAAGGCCTCACCCTAGAGGGTGAGTATCTCATCTGATAGGCCTAGTACATTCCAGCAGTCGGTACGACCCAACTAATACTGTGCACACACATGAACAAGTAGGTATCCTGTGTGGATTAGTGAAAAATGAGAATCAGAGCCAGCCAGAAGGTGCTGGCAAGGATACTGGAAAGGTGATGAGGTCTCAAGTGAAAGCTGAGGAAAGCATGGCAGGATAAGTTTGTTGAAAGTGAAGAAGCCAAGTTGCCGAGACCTGCTTATGGTCCTGGACAGCTGTGGCTCCCTTCTCACGTTGGCCTGGTGAGGGTGTGAGCAGGACTGTGGGAAGATACAGCAGGACTGGGCTATGTCTGAAGCATAGGATGGCATGGGAGTGGCCATAAAGACAGAGGAGAAAGCTGCCCATCCACCCCAGACCCTTGCCACAGCTGAGGAAAGAGGAGCTGCCTGTCCCTACGTAGCAAACATCTGGAAGACAGGTGATATTGCTGCTTCCCCTTGGTGGAAGGCCCTGAACCCCCTTCGGGTCTCAGATTTCAACAAGGAAAGAAATTTCTCCCAAATACATTCCAACCAGATTGTGGGTCCTAGAGCTCTCACCCTGGGGAATAGGGAGGTTCCTGGGCCTCAGAGAAGAGAGAGAAGGGGTGCCCTGCTCCCCTGGAACTCTGGCTGGGACAAAGAAGTGGCTCCAGGAGTCTTGATTGGCCTCTAAATCTTCAGTCCTCCATGGCAGGGTTTTAGAACAGTAGCCCACTCAGAATGTGGTTAGGAGTGGCTGGGGTCACTCTGACCAGAGAACACACAGAAGCTACAATCTTCCTATCACTGTCCTAGGATGGAGGTGGGGGGGGGACGAGTCTCAGCTGTCAGCCCCCTTCTGCCTGAGCCTGGAGCTCCCTCATGCATAGCTCCAACACAGACAAGTGTAGAGGCCCTATGGCGCCCTCTCCTGGTCAAGGACTTCGCAACCTCTAACTTCACGGCAACCTAAACTTTCATGTGATGGGTACACACTGGAAGAGGGAGGGAAAGAGGGGTGGGAGACAGCCTTGAGCTCTGATCACCCTTCCCACACGCTTGATCCCTTCCTAGCCCAGAACATCTGCCTAGGGAGCTGGAGGGGGGGCAAGATGTGTGTCTCTCCATCACCTCCTACTGGCAGCCTATGAGCCTGTTGCCTCCATTTTCTCCCAGATCCTGGACTGCACATAGTCAGACCTTTGTGGTGACAGAGCTGATTACTGGAGGCCTTTTGCAGCAAGAAGAGGAAATTCTTGAATAATCAGGAGCATGTCTGCCACCATCAAGGGAGCAAGGCCAGGTTGTAGCTGGGCCCTAGGCAATAGGTACGCATCTATTTCCTTTCCTTGGGAGATGTCAACCCCATTACTATCCCACTCCAGCTCAGCACCAGCATGTTGCTCTGTCTGTCTTTATTGATTTGGGAAAAAGTGGGTCCAGGGAGGTAGAGGGCCACAACACAAGCAGGACCACCCACAGTCAGCAAAGCACAGAACAGCCGTGCGGTGTGTGTGTGTGCGTGCGTGCATTCAGCGTGCACTTGTGCGTGCATGCGTGCGTGCAGGAAGGACAGCCCTGGAGCTCTCCTCAGCTTCAAGAGGGAATGGCAGCCACGGGGGAGGGGAGGGCCCCATCCCTGGGCAAGGGCAGGGCCTCCCCTGGCTCAGCGCCATGCACCACGCCCACAAGTCTCACTCTCCAGCAGAATTAGCCCAGGGTCTGAGGGACGGGGAAACAGGACTGAAAGGGCCCAAGGGAAGGAAATCCGGGGTCACTCCACTCAGCAGCGGCATCTGCCTGGGCAGAGAGGAGGCAAAAGAGGGAAGGAAGCAGTCAGGGGCAGGCTGGTCTCCTTGTGCTACCCTGCCCTGCCCCCCTTGGGGGGAGGGGAAGGAAGCCTTGGGTTTCTTGGCTCCTGTGCTCCAGTAGCCACAGCAGCTACCTTCTGACCTGTTGCTTCTCCTGAAAGCCCGGCTTCTCCACTCACGCTGTCTGCCTTCAGCCCTCTGCTCTGGTGGGAAGGGGAGGGTGTGGGAGGGGGGCAGGCAAGGGAGTGGTACCCTGCTTAGATCTTGGCCACATGCCACCCTAACACCCTCCAAGTTCACAAAGGAGCCAGCTCCCAAGGGGTGCTGGGTGGCCACACGCACCTAGCTGGTCCACAGGCCCGGGTGGCTGTGTCGAGTAAGAACCTGCCTGGAGGGGTCCTCGCCCTCTGGGCTCTGCCCCAGCTTCCGGATGTGGCGCAGGAAGGAGGTGGCATTGAAGGCTCGCTGGAGGAAGAGGGAAAACCAGGCCACAGTCAGCCTAGACGCTGGAGGCCCTCACTAGTCGTGGGCACCGGATGCCAGGCCCCTACCCACACTCACCTTCCAGTGGGTACGGGCAAAGTTCTTCTGAATCTGTTCACTGACTGAGCCCAGGATGTTCTTGTCCAAGGCTGCATCCCCAGATATCCTGGGGGAGGGGGAGGGTCAGAAGCGCCTGTCTCTGTGGTGTGGGGTATCATGCTAAGGTTGGCACTCACCAGAGATGCTGTAAGGCCTGTTGGCAGGTAAACCTCTTCTGGGGGTCTCGCTCCAGAAGGTGCCGGATGAAGTCTTTGGCTGGAGCGGGGAACAGAGTGAGCCTGTGCACCCCGCCCCCACAGCCCCTAGTCCTACTCCAGTATCGAGCCTCCCGCTCACCTGATTCTGAGATGTCATCCCAAAAGGGAGAGTCAAACTCATAGCTGGCTCTCAGGATCTGGCTGAAGAGTTCGGGATCGCTCTCGTCGTAGAACGGGGGGTACCCACACAGCCTGGCGCCCATAGATGAATCACCCTGCTGTCCATCCCTCCCCAACCCAGCAGGCAGGCAGGCACGAGTCCAGTCTTCCCAGTAGTCACTCACAAGATATAGGAGATGACTCCCAGGGCCCACACATCCACAGCCTTCCCATAGGGCTTCTGCTCCAGGAGCTCTGGGGCTGGGAGAGCCAGACACATACAATGTGAGCCACACCTGGCAGTGCACCAAGAATAGACCCACTCACTATATGCCACAGCCACCGAGCCCTGGGCTACAGCACCCCCCCTCCTGGCCAGGAGCCTCATCACACCCTCCCGCTCTTACCCACATAACCTGGAGTCCCACAGGCGGTGCCTAGCATGTTGCCAGCCTGGATTTTGGAGAGGCCAAAGTCAGACACCATGATTTTGGAGTCCTCGAAAGGCGTAGCGTACAGGAGGTTTTCAGGCTGTGATAAGTGAGGCCAACCAAAAGGCCAGGTCAGTACTGACATGACCCCAGCAGCGGGACGGGGAAGCCTCAGCACCCCCACCTGTGCAGCTCCTCAGTGGCAAGGGAAAGTCATGCTCCTGGGAAACCCACCCAGGGCTGGACGGATGGATGGGAGGGAGGCAGAGGCCCCCTGGCCAGTCACCTTGAGGTCCCGGTGCACAATGCCCAGGCTGTGCAGGTAGGAGACAGCGCCGAGGACCTGACCCACCAGGTGACTGGCATCTTTCTCAGTGTACGAACCCCGCTCCATGATGCGGTCAAACAGCTCACCCCCCGTCACCCTGAGGGGGTCAGGAGCTTAGCTGACTCAGGCCCCTCAGCCCTCGCTTCAGCCTCCACTCCAGCCCCCACACCAGCCCCGCTCACAGCTCCATGGCCAGGTAGAGGTGGGAAGGGCTCTCGTGGACATCCTCCAAAGCCACAATGTTGGGATGGCTGACCCTGCAAGACAAAGCCCCTGTTGCGGGGTGCCACTGGCTCCCACCTCTCCTCCTAGCGACTCAGGAGGCTGAGATCTGAGGATCACCATTCAAAGCTGTCCAGGGCAAGAAAGTCCATGAGACTCTATCTCAGATGAACAGGCAAAAAGTTGGAAGTAGAGCTGTGGCTCCAGTGGCAGAACATATGCCTTGAACAAAAAAATGCTCAGAGAAAACGTATAAGCCCTGAGTTCAAGCCCCCGGACAGATATATACATACACACATACACACACACACACACACACACACAAAGAAAAAATTCTCTGGTGTGCAATCATGGGCCTGGGCCCACCAAATGTCCCTCTGGGCACATAGAAGGATCTAGAAGGGCTCCTCCCTCTTCTCTTGCTGCTACTTGCGCCCCCCATTGCCTACTATCTATCCCTGCAGCCTGCATGGAACAGAGACCGCTGGCCCCTAGCCCAGGCCTCTCTTAGACACAGGGTTCATATTTTGCCAGAGGAGACCTGAGGGCTTTCAGGGGACAAGACACCAGCCCCTGGTGCCCTGCAGGTGGGTCTAAGTTGTCCCAGCTCCCATGTCAAGAGAATGCAGCTGTGCAGGAGCCAGGCTGGAGACATACCTTCGGAGCACGGCAATCTCATTCTCCACCAGAGCCTCCTTGCCCCGCAGAGCCTTCTTGGGGATGCATTTGAGGGCCACGAGGTGGGCAGAGCCCTTCTGCTGGGCCAGCACTACCTCCGAGAAGGCGCCCCTGCCGCACAGCCACAGGCGGGAGGCGGGAAGGGAAAGGTGCCGGTCAGAGAGGGAGGGAGCCAAGGAGGGAAAGCCCCCCACATGCACCCCCTTCACCCACCCAGTACATGCACACACTCCCTCATCCACACATGCTCACACAGGTGCACACTCACGAGCCGAGCTTCTCCCGGATCTCATAGACACTGCTGATGTCCTCGGTCTGTTTCTTGAGCAACAGCATGTCTGGAGGGGGTGGGGAGGTGGAGGGAGGCCCCTGCGAAGCATGATGCCCACCTCCCTCCCGCAGACCATGCAGTGCCTCAGCCACAGCACCTTCACATCAGAGTACCCCCCACACTCAGGACCAAGTGCCTGGGTGGCACCTCCTCCCCAACTCAGGTGCACATCTCTGCTCCTCCATGGCCCAGGGCCATAGTCTCAGGTGGACGCCTCCTAGTGAAGCAGGCCATGGAATACCCACCGACTGCCCGACTGCCCATGTTCCCCCTCCAGCACCCCCACGACGACCATCAACACTGGACACTCCCCTCCGCCTCCACCCATCTCGGCCAGCTGGAGGAGCGGCTTTCCGGGCTTTCCAGAAGGCAACGTGCACGCCGCCCCCCGCCCCAGTCCCCTCCGGGCCCACCTCATGCATAGGACCCACACCCCTCCCCCACCAGACCTGCCACCGTGGCACAGCGCCCACAGGCCCAGCCACCCCGGACAGCAGCCCTCCTGAATGCACCAGCGAATCTGCTGACAGCCACCTGTCACGACCACGGCCACCCACGCCGCCGCCCAGCCGCAGCCCGGCCCCTGGCGCCTCCGAG
>NW_012267425.1:1530435-1534558 GCF_000151885.1 Dipodomys ordii | reverse complement strand
GGCACCGAGCGTGCGGTCGCCTTGCAAGGCCGCGGCGCTACAGGGTGCCTTGTAAGGCAATGCTAGGGCTCTGGACAACATTGCCTCCCTCCTCCTCTTCTTTGGTTAAGCTTCCTGGTTAGCCACAACTCCAGTCACCTCACATCCTGGTGTGTTCCCCAGGGCCTTTGCACCACCCGTGCCTTCGACAGAAAGGACACCCACCTGTCTTCACCCATATTTTGGAACGGCTTAGTGCCTTTTTCTCTCCTGTGCCAGCAGGCAGAGGGTCCCCGTACCTCACATCATGTCACTGCACAAGTCTTCCCCCAGCTCAGGATCCTGCTTCTGTTCTCTCTTTTCAGCCACACAAGCACCTGCCCCTGCCCCTCCTCCCCCACTTGTCAATTTGGCCTGCCCTCACTCTGTCTGCCCCACCGCACAGGTGGCTTCTTAAACAACCCTTCCCCGCCCGCCCCTGCCAGTTCTGCAGGTCATAACCACCCGTCTTTGGAACACCCATCAATGCAGCCAGCTTGCTCTGCTCTTCCTCACCAAGTTCTTGGCTCCCAGAGTGTGTATCTCCGAGGATCTGAGGATAATACACAGTTCGAAGCCAGGCCAGGCAAGAAAGTCCATGAGACTCTTATCTCCAATTAACCAGCAAAAAGCCAGAAATGGAACTATGGTCAAGTGGCAGAGTGGTAGATGAGCAAAAAGAGCTAAGGGCCAGCACTCAGGCCCTGAGTGTTCAAGTTCCAGTACTGCAACACACAGAAAGAGACCAAGACCGAGACAGAGACAGAGACAGAAGCAGAGAGACAGATAGGAGAGAGAGGTTACTTATTACACATCTACTTATTAGAATGGCTGAAATCCAGAACACTGACTTGACTGAACTTAATGCCAGCAGGATGTTACGCCACAGGAAGCCTCATTCACTCACTGCTGCTGAGAATGCAAAATGGTACACACTGTAAGAGACAGACAAGCTGGCACTTCCTTATGCAGCTAAGCATACACCATTAAATCCATCAGCACTCCTGGATTTGGTACTTACCTAACAGTTTTGAAAACATGGCTACACGAAAAGCAGCAATGAATATTCACAGCAGTTTCCCTCATAACTAACAAAAACTGGAAACCACTGGAATGTCCTTCAGGTGAGTGGATAAAGTGTGGTATATTTACACAGTGGAATACTACTCAGTGGAAAAGAGGAAAGAGCTATAAAGACAGGAAATGAAATGGATGAGTCCAAAACACATTGCTGAGTGAAATAAAACACTGTGAAAATAGCTGCATACTATTTGACTCCATTTACATGGAATTCCAGAAAAAGCAAAACTAGAGAGATAGTAAACAAATCAGTGAGTTGAAAGGGCTTGGACTCAGGGAAGCACAGGGGACTTGGAGGGCAGTAAAGCCATTCTCCTTACACTGACGAGGCTGCTAAGAAGTGAGCAGGAACAAGGAAATGTCCAAGCTACAAAACAACAAAAACAGCAAACCCTGATGTCCCATGCCATGGGCCAATGATTCAGAAAATGACCTAATATTCTCCTTATGGAGCCCATACCCTATATCAAAGTCATGCATATGGACTGCCACTAGGGGGCACTAAACCAGGAGGGACACAGGGGAGAGTTGTAATTTTGCACCATCCAGTAAGCCCACCCTATTAGCTAATAACTCCAAGCTCCAGTAACTTGGACTCAAACTAGCTTATGTCTCTAGGTATAAGTTCACTTTACTACTAAGTCATTCCTTGATAGCATCTTCCCCTTAGTGGTTCTTTCATTGTTGTTGTTGGTTATGGGACTTGAACTCAGGGCCTGAGCGCTGTTCCTGAGCCTCTTTGTGCTCAAGACTAGCTAGGACTCTACCCACGTGAGCCACAGCACCACTTCCGGTTCTTGAATGGTTAATTGGAGATAAGAGTGACACGGACTTTGCTGACTGAGCTGGCTTTGTACTATATGCATGATCTTCAGATCTCCACCTCCTGAGTTAGCCCACCAGGCTCAGTGGTTCTTTTGCTACACTTAGAGCAACATCCTAATCTTAGATTTTGTACCCAAAGAACACAGGAACATCTTGAACACACTATCTTTACTAGTAAGAATATTGATACTTGTGCCCTCAGACCTATAATCCTAGCTGCTCTGGAGGTCGAGTTTTGAAGGTCAGAGTTCAAAACCAGCCTGAGAAGAAATGTTGGCAAGACTCCTTCTCTGCAATTGGCCAGCAAAAAGCTGGAACTGAGCTGCGTGTAAAGTCTCATGCCTGTAATTCTGGCTGCTCAGGAGGCTGAGATCTGATGACTACTTCAAAGCCAGCCTAGGCAAGAAAGTCTGTGAATCTCTTCTATCCAACTACCCAGAAAAAAAGTCAGAAGTAGAGAGTGGAGCTGTAATTCAAGTGGTAGAGCACCAGCCTTGGGGGAAAAAAGCTCTGGGGCAGTGCCCAGGCCCTGAGTTCAAGCTCCAGGACTTGCACCAAATAAACAAGTACATAAATGAATAAATAAGACAAAGAAAGGAAGCAAGTGGCATTAAGTGGTAGAGTGAGAACCTGCATCAAATATATTAAGGTAAATCAAATAGGTAGGTTTAACTAGGTACCCAATGAAAAGCACACCACATGGTATTCAGGACTCAGGAAGAGAAGTTTATTTTATTACGGAACTGCTGCCTGCCCTGCCACGCATGGTGGAGGAACTCAGCCCAAGACTGGCAAGCCGATGTTCCACCTGGGTTTACATAGGGAAGGGGCAGGGAGAAGGTGTGGCCAGGTGAGGAAAAGTGTGACTACACTAGATGCAATGTGACCTCAGGGCCTGGGACCTTCCTGGTCCCTGAGGTTTGACTGGGGGCGGCTTAGGACATGACCTCCAAGGAGAAAAAAGTGACTACTTCCAAGTGTGCCAGTTACCTAGGTGACGGGGTGGAGACTTATGCAGGACGCAGGGAGGCTAAGGCCATGGACCAGAACAGACCTTACATATATAACATACATATCATATACATATTCATATATATGTATATGTGTGCATATATGTATATACATATGTGTGTGTCTGTGTGTGTGTGAGTGAGTGAGCCAGGTGCTGATGGCTTTCATCTGTAATCCTAGGTACTCAGGAGGCTGAGATCTGAGGATTACAGTTCAAAGCCAGCCTGGGCAGGAAAGTCCCATGAGACTAGTATCTCCTATTAACCTACAGAAAAATGAAAATGGCACTGTGGCTCCAAGTGGTTAGAGCACTAGCCCTGAGCAAAGAGAGCTCAAGTACCAAACCCAGGCCCCAAGGAAGCCCTAAGGCATAGCATAGTCATGGTCACAGGAAGTAAGCTCACAAGAAGTGAGCTCATCTCATGTCTGCCCTCTAGGCTGTGTGCTGCCATCTTTGTTTTAGACCATGGCCTTGAGTTAGAGAGAATTGGATGGATTTCTAATGGATAGGTCTCCTTTCTGTTTCCATTAAATTTCTTAGTACCTCCAAATCTTGTCCTTATTTTCTCATTATTTTGTCCTTACTTTACCATTCTCTTTCAGCCTACAGACTCCATTTAGTGGTCACAAGATTTATGGTGCCCTAGGTCATAAATTCTCTTAGTGAGAATTATCGTATGTTTTATATTAAGTAGTTGTCAGTTCTTATCAGTTTTCCATTTTCAAAGACATTACACACATGACCTTGTCCCTTCTGTAAGCTCCTGCCCCCATTCCACTGTCAGGCTGATGTTAGTTAAGTTAGCCTAAGAGGGTAAGTGTATAGGTGTATGTGCACCACTCCTGGCATTTGAACTCAGGGCCTGGGCATTGTTCCTTGGCTTTTTCACTCAATGCTAGCATTCTACTACTCCACTTCTGGTTTTCTGGTGGTTAACTGGAGAAAAGAGTCTCACAAACTTTCCTGCCTGAGCTGGCTTTGAACCTCAATCCTTGGATCTCAGCCTCCGGAGTAGCTAGGATTACAAGTGTGATCCACTAGTGGCCCGTGAGGGAATCTTAATGTATCAAATTTTATTTTATTTTATTTTTTTGTTTTTTGGTATGGTCGTGGGGCCTGAACTCTGGGCCTGGGCGCTGTCCCTCAGCTCTTCAGCTCAAGGCTAGCGCTCTACCACTTGAGCCACAG
>NW_012267425.1:1527718-1529495 GCF_000151885.1 Dipodomys ordii | reverse complement strand
GAACCTAGGCGTTAACCAAAAGAGTTCCTAGGTGGGCACTGGTGGCTCCTACTTATAATCATAACTACTCAAGAGGGCTGGGAAGGTGGCTCAGTGGTAGAGTGCTTGCCTCGCATGCATGAGGCCCTGGATTAGATTCCTCAGCACCACATAAACAGAAAAAGCCAAAGTGGGACTTTGGCTCAAGTGGTAGAGCGCTAACCTTGAGCTGAAGAGCTGAGGGACAGCGCCCAGGCCAGAGTTCAAGGCCCACAACCGACCAAAAAAAAAAAAAAACTAATCAAGAGGGTGAGATCTGAGGATCCTGGTTCAAAACTAGCTATGCAGAAAAGTCTGTGAGATTTTTATCTACAATTAACCACCAAAGAGCCAAAAGCTGAACTGTAGCTCAAGTGGTAGAGCACTAGCCTTAAAGAAAAAAAGCTCAGGGGCAGTGCACTGGCCTTGAGTTCAAGACCCTGGACTAGCACAAAAAAAGCTCATGATGGCCCAAAATAGAAAACTGGAGTAGCAATATAGAGTAGTATTAGATAAACAGAAATATCAAATAAAGTCCATGAGCCCATGGTATCATAAATAAATGACAAATAAATGTACCAAAAAAATTCCTCAGGCTGGGAAGGTGGCTCAGTGGTAGAGCACTTGCCTTGCATGCTCAAGGCCCTGGGTTCGATTCCTCAGCACCACATAAGAAAAAAGCCGGAAGTGGCGCTATGGCTCAAGTGGTAGAGTGCTAGCCTTGAGCTGAAGAGCTGAGGGACAGCGCCCAGGCCCAGAGTTCAGGCCCCACAACCGGACCCAAAAAAAAAAAAAAATTCCTCGGCAGGAGAGTTCTACAATTTCTCTCCTATGATTTGTATGTTAAATGTCCCCCAAAGATTCATGTATTGAAGGCTTGGTCCCCAGCCTATCTTGCTGTACAGGAAGTAAAGCCTACTGGAAAGAAGTATGATCATTGGGGATATGTTCTGGGGAATATTGGACCCTGGCCACTCCTCTTTCTGTTTCCTGACTCCCTGGCTCCCTTGAAGGAAGCAGATTTACTCTTTCTCTAGCGGCCCCAAACAATGAACCAAGTAAGCCTGGTGTAAAACCTTGGAAATTGTGAACAAATAAACCCATGGTGCGTGTGTGTGTGTGTGTGTGTGTGTGTGTGTGTGAAGGTCCTGGTGCTTGAACTCAGGGCCTGGGTGCTGTTCTTGAGCATTTTTGCTCAAGGCTACTTCTCTACCATTCAAGCCACAGCTCCATTCCTTGCTCTGTGTGTGTGTGTGTGTGTGTGTATACATGTGCCCGCGCGTGCACACACACGTGCATGCTTAGCTATAAGAGTATAAGAGTCATTGAGCCGGGCACCGGTAGCTCATGCTTGTAATTCTAGCTACTCAGGAGGCTGAGATCTGAGGATCTTGGTTCAAAGTCTGCCTGGCAGGTAAGACCTTGAAACCAACAAACCACCAGAAAATCAGAAGTGGTGTTGTGACTCAAGTGCTAGAGCACTAGCCTTGAGCTGAAGAGCTGAGGGAGTGTCCAGACTGAGTTCAATCCCATAACCGACAAAAAGTCATGTAGACTTTCCTGCCTGGGTTGGCCTTGAACCATGGTCCTCAGAAGGTAGGATTATAGGCACCTAGCTGAATGTATGTGTGTGTGTGTGTGTGTGTGTGTGTGTGTGTATGAAAAACAAAAACAAATGCTGGGCGCTGGTGGCTCACGCCTGTAATCCTAGCTACTCAGGAGGCTGAGATCTGAGGATCGCGGTTCAAAGCCAGCCCGG
>NW_012267425.1:1524414-1527668 GCF_000151885.1 Dipodomys ordii | reverse complement strand
CGGTTCAAAGCCAGCCCGGGCAGGAGAGACCATGAGACTCTTATCTCCAATAAACCACCAGAAAACCGGAAGTGGCACTGTAGCTCAAGTGGTAGAGCGCTCGCCTTGAGCTGAAGAGCTGAGGGACAGCGCCCAGGCCCAGAGTTCAAGCCCCACGGTCGACCAAAAAAAAAAAACAAAATACTTTCAGAGGATCTGTGCGAGTGGGAACAGCTGGGGCAGGCAAGGGGTGCTGTGTTGGGGAGGGGCCTTCCCCCCTGAGCCTTACCAGTTGTACTCCTGGCATAGGACCCTTGACTCCATCTCCATTTTTCCCCCTTCCCCACTGGGCTGCTGGAGCTGGAAGTACAAAGCCCTGCCAGGTGGATGGCAGCTTCCTCTTTGTTCCCAGCTCATTCTAATTCCAAAGCTCATGGTGCTGTCTGCAGAGAAGGCGGCGCAAGCCTGTCTCCAGCTGCCCAGCTTCTCCTGGGATAACCAGTGACCCCAGGGCGGGGCAGTCTCTACCAGACTGCCAAGCCACCGACAAGTGCCCAGCTGGGATCCTCCATCCTGCTCACCTCTCTTAGCACCTCCCATCTTCAGCTACTACCCTGCCTCCTCTAGCCCCGCTGGGGTCTGAATGGGCCCTGTTCCCCCACACAGTGTAGGGAAAAACACAGTTCTTTCTCATGTGCCTCCTGAAAGTGCTCAGGATCCGTTTGGGGTGAGGGCTGAGTGAGGCTTGAACAGGGCTGATCTGGAACAAGCCTTGGGGAACCCATCCTGATCCTCCCCAGCCAGAGGCCAGGCTGTGGACCTTTACCTCCGCTCCACGCTCCCCCCCCCCAACTGTCTGCCCCTGCTCCATGATACTCTGCAGGCAGCAGGCCCAGCACTGGCAAAAGCTCAAGAGAGAAATGATTGGTTCCTAGGTGGCCTGAAGCTGAGATGGCTCTCATCCAGGTCACACCTTGGAGAAGAATTTAGTTTTATCTTTATGTTCAGAAAAACTTGGAAAAGGAGAACTCAGAAAATTCAAGACAAGGGGAGGGGCTGTAGTTGTGCTTCCAGATTGTCTCTTAGATGGCTAGAACACTCCAGCTTAGACAGGGTGTCACAACCAGGTGAGGGTGTGGCCTTGTTAAGTGAGGCCCCAAGACCTGTCCTCCAGAGCCAAGAGCTGACAACAGTTCGTGTCTCCCACCTTAGCCTGGACAAGCTCCTCCCGCTTGCCTGGGGTGCGGCTGCAGCCCCACCCTCCTGTTCTTCTCAGGCCTTGGCACGTGCTTCCCCTCCCAGCTGGCCAGCACTGGGCGGGGGAGGCCCTCACCTTTGGCTCCTAGCCTTGCTGTCTTTGCCCTTGGCCCTGCTCACAGAGATGGCTGTGTCCCCAAAGTGTTACTTGCCCATGTCTTTCTCAAGACACGCTGTTTTCTCTCTCTCACTGGCCAAGTGAGATATTCAGTTCTAGAAAGACTCCCCCGCACCTGGATTTGCTTTTCCTTCCCCAGTCCCAGTCTCCTACCAGTGGTCTCTGCCCACACTTGTTTCACTGGCAGCCGTGGCCCTTCCATGGCAGGTACCATGACACCGCTCCATCCCTCCCCTGTGGCAAGGCCTGTGTGTCTACTTCATGGAATCCTCTCTTTTCTTTTCTTTTTTTTTTTGGGGGGGGTCCAGTCGTGGGGCCTGAACTCTGGGCCTGGGCGCTGTCCCTCAGCTCTTCAGCTCAAAGCTAGCGCTCTACTACTTGAGCCACAGCACCACTTCTGGCTTTTTTCTTTTTGCTTATGTGGTGCTGAGGAATCGAACCCAGGGCCTCGAGCATGCAAGGTAAGCGCTCTACCACTGAGCCACCTTCCCAGCCCGAATCCTCTCTTTTCTGTTCTGCAAAATGCCCTCTGCTCTGTCCTTGTTCTTTGGGTGGTGGCAGCTCTACCAGGCCAGGGAAAGGGTCACTCCCTTGAGGCCTTTTTCTCTCCTGATGGTTTCAGTCCAGGCTGGGCCCCAAAGTTATAGTCCTGTGACTGAGCCATCTCAAGTCCCTGGCCCAGGTGTAAGCACAGGTGACATTGTGAGTCTCCAACACGGGTCCTGGAAGCTTCTCCTGCTAGCCAGGGTAGAGACTGCCCCTCCCTAAACCTAGCAGGCTCAATCTGGCTCCGGCTGGAACTGCTTTTCTTCCTAAAGCTGCCCTGATGGCTTCAGGCTTAGCCGAACAGGATGAGCCATCTGGGGACTGCCTGTCTATGATCAGATCGGGGAGGCCTGAATTGAGCTGGGCACATCTTTCCTTCCAGCCTGGACTCTTCCCTTCCTTCCCCACTGCACAAGTGGCCAGTGTCCGGGCTGGAAAATAAGCAACGCACCACTCCGCTGGCAGGGGGCACGCAGAGGCAGCCGGGGTGATCTTACTCTTGTTGCCAGACCTAGTGATCTTTGAAGAGGAAGGAGAGCAGGGCTGGTGGGGGGATCTGGGGTCTTCCAGTGGAGGCTTTTGGGGAAGGGTCTGTGCACCTGGTAGGCACCAGGGGGCAGCCTTACCCTATTCCTGCCCCAATCTGTGCAGGTCATATGCTCTGCCCACCCCTAGATCAACGACAGGGTAGGGGTGCTCATCACAGAGCTGTCTTCTCTACGTTGCTGACACTGTGTACCGTTGTTCCCCAGCCTGCTAAGATCTCCCTTTGCACACTTCCAAGACCCACAGAAACCTGTCACCAATAGGGCACATGCTCTGACCTCCAGCCTCCAAGATTGTACCCTTGGGGAGCACTGACCCCTGGGGGGGGGAGTGATAGGGCAGTACCTCAGGGCAAAGGGCTACGGAACACTGAGAAGTAAATGTCCCTCCTTCCCGGTCCGCTGAAGGCCCCAGCCATTCTGGACGCCAGAAGTCCACCGCACCCCGCAAGTCCCCCTCCCCCCCTGCTTCCCAGTTGGGTACCAAACACTCGCTCGGCCTCCAAGTGGGAGGCAGAGAAGGGCTAGAAAGAAAAGAGGGCCTAGGGAAAGCAGGGGTCAGTGGGAGAGGAGACCAGGGGAGAAGGAGGGAGAGCCCAGGATGGCTATCCGAGGGGACACTGGGCCTGGTCAGGTGAGGCAGGAGTGAGGGATGCTTGGATTCCCTGGGGAGGAGGTGCGGCCGGCGCTGCAGGTAGCAGCCATCGCGCCTGTCTCCCGAGCCGCGTCTCCTCGGTAGGCAGGAGGAGGCCGGGAGGAGGTAGGCGGAGTGACGGGGAAGGCGGGAGAGAGGGATGGGGGGGGGCGGG
>NW_012267425.1:1497745-1523779 GCF_000151885.1 Dipodomys ordii | reverse complement strand
GCCTTCGGGGCCCACCCCTCCGGGTTTTGCCGGAGTCCCCTGCCCGCCTGTCCCCCTCAAGGCGCCGCGACCCCCCGGCCTGGCCGTACGGCCCGCCGGGGCCATGGCGAAGAAGAGCGCCGAGAACGGCATCTACAGCGTGTCGGGCGATGAGAAGAAGGGTCCCCTCATCGCATCCGGGCCCGATGGGGCCCCGGCCAAGGGCGATGGCCCTGCCGGCCCGGGGATGCCCGTCGGCCATATCGCCGTGCCACCGCGCGAGACCTGGACACGCCAGATGGACTTCATCATGTCTTGCGTGGGCTTCGCCGTGGGCCTGGGCAACGTGTGGCGCTTCCCCTACCTGTGCTATAAGAACGGCGGAGGTGAGTAAAGCCTGTCCCTCCTCCCACAGCCTGCCGCGGCCCACCGGAATGGAGGGGCGAAGTCCAGGGGGTGGAGAGGTCCCCCAGGGAGCCTGGGGGCCGAGGTACCTCCTCGCTGTGGCCTGGCACTCGACGATCCAGCGCCGGCCTCCACCCCCTTCACCAGTCATGTGCCTGGCGGAGGGAGGGGGGAGGGAGGCAGTCAGAAAGCCTCCTGCGTAAACTGAGGGGCTGCCCGCTAGACTCCTCAATTCCAAGGCAGGGGTGCTTGGCCACTGGGGTAAAATGGGAAGGCTGTCCCCACCCTCACTGCCCCTGACCCTGGGAGTACAAGGGGGAGGCTCCAAGAGGTGAGGAGTCCTGGCTGCCCCCACGGGTCAGGCACACAAGTGACACATTGTGCAGGCCCCCCACGTGTGCACACAGGAACACACACACACAATGGGCCACTCTGTCCCTCCCTTATGCCCTCCCTTCCCTCTTCTCTTCGCTTCCCTTCTTCCCTTTCCCTCCCCTCTGGCCTGAGCCTGGAACACTGGGTGCTGGAGCCAGGTTTGGGAAGCCTGCGGCCTGGCCTGCCTGGCGCCGCCACTGGACATGCTGCATGCACACCCCATGCCTGCCTGCCCAGCTGCCGAAGCCCAGCTTAGCAACAGCAATGGGCACCAGTGTGTCCTGTGACTGCAAAGCAACACTGGTTGCTGAGAAGCTGAAGCAGTTTAGGTGATGGGTGGGAAACCGAGTCTGAGAAGCTAGGCTTTTACCCAAGGTCACACAAGAAGGATACGGGGGCGGGAGCAGGGCAAGCTGCAGTCAATTTAGCTATTGAGTAGTGGAGACAGCTGGGCCTGAGGCAAGGGTAGAGGCCCTATAGAACTGCGTGGGGGGGTAGGGGGGGAAGTAAGGGGTTGGACAGGTGCCAGTCAGGACCTCATTGCTCTTGTGACAAGCCCCTAGGCCTCAGCACCCAGCCTTGGCACCCTCGCCCATGTCCCTTCCACTATTGTACTGCCTGGCAGACACAACTGTGGCACAAGGGATGTATGCATGAGTCCATGTATCCTCCATGCCTATTAAGTGTCCATAAGGATTGAACTTCTGGAAGGGTCCTTGTGACCAGGAAACAGGGTTCTAATGGCCAAGGTACTGTTATGGCTGTCTTCACAACAGAGCCAGAGCTGTCTCCCAAGACGTTTCACCTTGAGCTTCTGAGTCAGTGGCCGCCTCAACACTGATTCACCTAGTGGGAAGTCAACAGAACCAGGGTGGAGGACAGAACCGGGGCTCTGCCTGGACCGCCTAGGCCTTCTGGAGCCTTTGCTGGCTAGTTAGCTGATGGGTTTGGGCCAAGTACCCTGGTAGCACAAGAGAGCTTCCCTGGGCAAGTAGATAAGGAACTGCACTGCACTGCTCTCCCCTGAGCCTACTCTGCTTCCTGTCCCAGGTGTGTTCCTTATTCCCTATGTTCTGATCGCCCTGGTTGGAGGAATTCCCATTTTCTTCCTGGAAATCTCACTGGGCCAGTTCATGAAGGCTGGCAGCATCAACGTCTGGAACATCTGTCCCCTATTCAAAGGTGAGTGGCCCTGAGCCAGTTCCCACCCTCACCCTCTTCCCCGTTTCCAATGCTGAGTGAGGGCTAGGGAACAGAGCTCTCAATATTTTCCACTTGAGAAATCTGAATACCAGGCCTGGGGCCAGGCAGTTCCTCCCCCATCCCTTAGCGAAGAACTAGCCAGAAGGACATGTAGATCACAGTGAACTTGGAAGTAGAGACTAGAGCAGGGGATTGACCCTCCTCACAAGGGCAAGGATGGACCAGGTGCAGCCATGATAATAAGCACACGCTTGGCTTGCTCCAGAGGTCCTACCACTGTCCTTGAAGCTAGGCTCAAGAGAGGTGGTGACTTGATGGGGTTACCCACTGAGGGATGACCATCTCTCACACCTCAGATTACTAGAAAGCTTTTCCAGCTGCCACTTAGGGTGGGGTAGGTGGAGGCTTGCCTTCTGTCTGGGACTTCTGTGATGGCAGAATCAACAGGACATAGTGACCAGATAACAGGGCAGGCTGTGAGGTGGCCCAGTATTGGACACCTACACAAGGGAACTGGAGAAACTTGGTGAAGGCTTTGGTGGTAGGATAAGGGAAGGGAGCAAGCTATTAATGCCTCTGCGGGGACCAGTGCCAGCCCTCAAAGTGTGTGTGGGGGGGAGGGATAATGGGGATGGTGGGGAGGTCTGGAAAGGAAACTGCTGGTTTGTCTCCCAGGCCTGGGCTATGCCTCCATGGTGATCGTCTTCTACTGCAACACCTACTACATCATGGTGCTGGCCTGGGGTTTCTATTACCTGGTAAAGTCCTTCACCACCACTTTGCCCTGGGCCACATGTGGCCATACCTGGAACACTCCTGACTGTGTGGAGATCTTTCGCCACGAAGACTGTGCCAATGCCACCCTGGCCAACCTCACATGTGACCAGCTTGCTGACCGCCGGTCCCCTGTCATCGAGTTCTGGGAGTGAGTCAGATGCCTCTGGGCCATGCCTATCCCATTCCAACCCTCTAGTTCCTCACACATGGCCTATGTTCCCATTGCTTTGGAAATACCCAGCCCAGACCCAGAAGCTGAGTGGGTCTTGTCTCATCAGCCACATTCGTTACTATCATACTGTCATGGCTGCCTGGTCAGGGAGCTGGGGCTGCATGTGTGAATGTGTGGCCTAGGGCCAAGCTGACAGTTCCATTTCCACTGGCAGGGGCTCTCAGGCTCATGGTAGAGCCTGGGTCAAGGCTTCAGGAAAGGAGGAGCCACCAATTGCTGGAGCACTTTCCAGCTGCTGGGCCCTTCTGCTGGCACAACCCTCAGGTGCCTTCTCTCTCCCCTCTACCTCTGCTAGGAACAAAGTCTTGCGGCTCTCTGCAGGGCTGGAGGTGCCAGGGGCCCTCAATTGGGAAGTGACCCTGTGCCTGCTTGCCTGCTGGGTGCTGGTATACTTCTGCGTGTGGAAAGGGGTCAAGTCAACAGGAAAGGTAAAGTAGGAAGCAGTGCGGGTGACATTATTGGGGAGGTATATGCCTTCAAGGATCACTGGCAACAGGAGGTGAGTGGGCCTGGGCTGGAGTCCTTAAATCTTGGTCCATTTTTCCAAGTATATTAGGGGTAAATCCTTCCTACCAAATTCAGGAATCTGCAGCTTTTTTGTCCTAAGGAACAGAAACCAAGGCAGTAGCTGTCCCTGCCCTGTGTCCATCAGTTCCATCCTTTTACTTTCTCATGCCCCTATTCCTATCACTGCCTTAGTCTGCTTGGTGGTCTGGCTGGCCCTAGTCTGTGGAGAGGCGGTCTCCCCTGCTTCTCTGACCCTGAGGCCCTCAGAAAAGTCATTCTCTACACATTCCTTAGGAGTTCCTTGTCTAGTTATGAAGACAGATGTATGAATAGTCACATAATGAGATTGTTTGAGCTGTGCCACCTTGCCAGTTCCCTGGAGGACTGTGGTGTGTTACATTTCATTCCCAGCAAGGCCCCTAGAGCTTGGGATGTTGGGCAAAGAGGCATCCCTATCCATCCTTTTCTTGCCACTGACTGCCCCAGTTACAATCCCCAACTACTAAAACTGCCAGCTCTCTCACAAGGATGATCTGGAGTTTGGGGCCACAGGGCTCTATACCACAGTGCCACAGGCTGTCCTTGCCCTTTTACCTCAATCTTCACAAGTCCCACGTCTTCCCTTCCCCACAAAAGACAACTTAAAAGCCTCCCCAGTGCTGCCACTCAGCTCAGCAGGTTTGCACCCTTCCCATGGATGTTCTTCCCTACAAAATAGAGGGAACATTATACATACTTAGAGGCCCTTGCCCAGAGAGCCATGGCCCTCCCTGTCTCCTCTCTTCCCTCTGCTGTTGACAAGTGCTTGCACTGGGACTGCCTGGACCCCAGCCTCACCCTTAGCTTCCCCTGGGGGGACCTCTGGGTCCAGGGAAGGAAGTAGAATGGGGGTTATGGGTGGCCTTCCCTCCTGAGCTCTAAGCAAGTAGTATGGGAAGACTGACTTAGGCTTACTTAGGCCATCCATTTCTCAGCAGGGCTGGGAGTGGGCAGCCAGACACGCTGGGGGACTTAGGGGGAGTGAGCCCCCGAGCCCCTCTGAGTAGCTTCTTCCCCAGATCGTGTACTTCACTGCTACATTCCCCTATGTGGTCCTCGTCGTGCTGTTGGTGCGAGGAGTGCTATTGCCTGGAGCCTTGGATGGCATCATCTACTATCTCAAGCCTGACTGGTCAAAGCTGGGGTCCCCTCAGGTGAGGGAGAGGAGGTTATGCAGCAGCATGGGGTGGGAGATTTGGATCTGTCAGGCTGGGTTCCTCATGCCCCATCTCTCCTGGCCTATTCATTCCTCCAGGTATGGATAGATGCTGGGACCCAGATTTTCTTTTCTTATGCCATTGGCCTGGGGGCCCTCACAGCCCTGGGAAGCTACAACCGCTTCAACAATAACTGCTACAAGTAGGCATCACCAACCTCTGCCCTGCCTGCCCTGCTCTGCCCCCTACCTGGGAGCAGTAGGCAGCCTAAACAGCCCAATCTGTCCTCTCTACTTCTAGGGATGCCATCATCCTGGCACTCATCAACAGTGGTACCAGTTTCTTTGCTGGCTTCGTGGTCTTTTCCATCCTGGGCTTCATGGCCACAGAGCAGGGTGTGCACATCTCCAAGGTGGCAGAATCAGGTAAAGCCATTCAGCTTCAGCCCATTTCCTGATTTAATACACATCCAGACACCCATGCAAACAAATTCTAAAATGTGATAGACAATTTCAATCTAAATGGTTAGATTGTTCTGGGCCACTGTGTAGCACAGCTATTATCTTTTTTTTTTTTTTGTCGGCCGTGGGGCCTGAACCCTGGGCCTGGGCACTGTCCCTCAGCTCTTCAGCTGTAGACTAGCGCTCTACTACTTGAGCCTCAGCCCCACTTCCAGCTTTTTCTGCTTATGTGGTGCTGAGGAATTGAACCCAGGGTCTCATGCATGCAAGGCAAGCACTCTACCACTGAGTCACCTTCCCAGCCCCAGCTATTATCTCTTGAGCTCCAAGGGTTGGAAGGCAATGTCTTTCCTTGAATGTTGGGTTCAGAAAATGAGGGTCTTCTCTAGCCTCTACTATATCACCTCAAATGGTGACCTGTAACTGCAACAGCCGCTGGAGCCCAGGAACAGGAGTTTAAGCCAGGCACCCAGCTTGCATGGGGGTGGGACCCTTGCTGAGGATAATAAGCATATTGGCATTTTCCAGACCTATCATGTCAGATACCTAAATGGGCCCAGTCATGCCTAGACACATGGATATGGTAGGGTGCTTTGTCTACTCTGGTACCTGCAAGGGGAGGGGAGATAACCATCTTGGGCAGGCTCAGGTATGCATAGGTTGTGGGTCTCACTCTGTACCTTCACCCTTAGGGCCCGGCCTGGCCTTCATCGCCTACCCCAGAGCTGTCACACTAATGCCTGTGGCCCCGCTCTGGGCTGCCCTGTTTTTCTTCATGCTGCTGCTGCTTGGTCTGGATAGCCAGGTTTGCAGGGGGCTCTAGGGCAGGGGTGGTATCGGTGACCAGGGCCTGACAAACTGGGAAAGGTATTGGGATGGGGTTAAGAGGCTAAGCCTCAGCTGCCCTGGCCACAGTTTGTAGGTGTGGAAGGCTTCATCACTGGGATTTTGGACCTCCTCCCGGCCTCCTACTACTTCCGTTTCCAAAGGGAGATCTCTGTGGCTCTCTGTTGCGTCCTCTGCTTTGTCATCGATCTCTCCATGGTGACAGATGTGAGTGGGAGCAAGTGGGGGGACTGCCAAGGGGTCTGGGGCTAGTTGCTGTCATCTTTCCTGACCTGCTCCTTTCCCCCAGGGCGGGATGTATGTCTTCCAGCTGTTTGACTACTACTCAGCCAGTGGTACCACCCTGCTCTGGCAAGCCTTTTGGGAATGTGTGGTAGTGGCCTGGGTTTATGGTAAGTCTAGATAGGACTGGGCTGGCAGGGAGGTCGTGGGGAAAGATGAGTAGGGCAGGTGATCTCCAATTCTGGCCCCACTACCTTACTACAGGAGCCGACCGCTTCATGGATGACATTGCATGTATGATTGGGTACCGACCTTGCCCCTGGATGAAATGGTGCTGGTCCTTCTTCACCCCGCTGGTTTGCATGGTAAGGGCTGGGGAAAGCTGGGTAGGAGAGTTGGTGTGGAGGGAGGCCCTGGTGACAGCAGATGTTTCTATGTAACTGTAGGGGATCTTCATCTTCAACGTTGTATATTACAAGCCACTGGTCTACAATAATACCTATGTATACCCATGGTGGGGTGAGGCCATAGGCTGGGCCTTCGCACTCTCCTCGATGCTGTGTGTGCCCCTTCATCTGCTGGGATGCCTCCTTAGGGCCAAGGGAACTATAGCAGAGGTAAGGCTCTCACCCATCCCTACTTCCACAGGAAAAGTTGGCCAGCTCCACCTGGGGGTGGATGGAAGAAAGCTGACCCTCTATGCCCTTGGGTGGTAACAGAAAGCAGGGACCCATCTCACTTCCCTCACTCCATGCAGAGAGCCCGCTCAATCAACCCTGCTTTCTTTGTAGCAAGTAGAACTTGAACACAGGCGGGCGTGGGATGGGTGGGGAGGTTGCCCTGACTAAAGCTAGTGGGACCTGGAAAGAGGTAGAAGAAAGTGACCATTGGATGAGGGGAGTAAACATGTCATCCTCTCCTACAGCGTTGGCAGCACCTGACCCAGCCTATCTGGGGCCTCCACCACTTGGAGTACAGAGCTCAGGATGCAGATGTCAGGGGCCTGACCACCCTGACCCCAGTGTCTGAGAGCAGCAAGGTCGTTGTGGTGGAGAGTGTCATGTGACATGCACCCCCAGCTCACATCACCAGCTCATCCTCTGGTAGCCATAGCAGCCCCTGCTTTATTTAGCCCCTACCCCACCCTTCTAGGGGCTTGCCTTTCCTTGAGTTTTGGGGTCTGCCTGGGGGGGAGGGGAGAAAAGCACTATGAGTGCTAAAATAACTTTTTTCCATTTTTAATAAAACGCCAAAAATATCACAACCCACCAAAAATAGATGCCTCTCCTCCCCTCCCCCCAGCCCCTAGCCAACCTAGTCCACACAAGGCTCCCAGGCTCTACCTCCCACCCTTCCCCTACTGCCTAGGACCCACCTCCTTACCATTAGCCCACTCTGCCTACCTCCCAGGCTCTGCTCTGTAGTATGCCCTCACCCCAAAAGCAGCAGTGGCAGCTTGGGGAATAGAGGGGGGGGTGAGGGGTGAAGCAGGATGGAAGAGGCAAGGGAGAAGCAGCAGAACCAAGGCTTTCAAATGTTTCAGCTGGACTAGACCCCCTATCCCTATCCCTATTCTAGCTCAGAGAGCCAGACAGCAAGGGAACCTTCTGGTCCCTGCACCAACAGCCACCAATATCAATTGTGTGAGTGTGTGAGCGTATATGCGTATGTGACATAGATCTTTCTCTTAGCGAAGGTGAATACCAGATGTAAATGGTGCCTCTGAGCCAAGGAGGCTTGTATTTTGCACATTTTATAAAAACTTGAGGAGTGAGATTTCTGCTTGTATATTTCTAAACAGAAAAGAGCCCGAACCATCCTTTCATTACCTTCTCCCTTCCTTGCAGCCCCTCCCCTTCTTTGCCCCTAGCCAAGGAGTGTGAATTTATAGATCTAATTTTCATAGGCAAAACAAAGCTTCAAGCTTCAGGCTGTTGAGTGAGAGTATGTTGTATGGATGTGTGTGGATGTACTCTCCAGCCCCAAAATGGGGTGGGAAAGTGCTTGGTGGGAGCCATAGGGGGTGTCTTCACATTGCCCCTTTGCACTTAAGTCTGCAGGGTGGGGATGCTGTCATTCAGTTCCAGGAATCTGGGACTATTCACCTGGCATGCTCAGGCTAGCCCATACCCTGCTCCCTGGGCTGGGCCTGACTGCAGGGATCATCCATGGGCACAGCCCAGGAAAGGGATCCCAGGCTCCGGCCTCCAAGCTTAAAGGCTGATGTACTTTTCCTATCTCCAGTCTTCCGTGTAGCAGCTTTAACCCACATCTGTGTCCTATCAAGCCCAAACAGCTGAGTGGCCCCTAGAAAGGATCTCTCCCTAAGGGGATAGACTTATGCCTAATGGGTGGGGCCAGGTGAGGGATGGGCCTATGGAGGACGTTCTTACTGTGCTAAAAAGCCACTGCAAACATAGCAATAAAAACACATCATTTTCCAAAGTTGGCCTTGTCTCTGCCTCTGCTGGGGGGGGGGGGGGGGGGGGGGGAGAGGGAGGCCCGCAGCAGCGCAGGTTGAGTATGCAAGAGGCATGGGGACTTTCAACCAGCTCCACCTGCCTACATTAAGGCCCCAGTCTAGGCTGGGTGCTTGTGACTTTACCTCTGTATGTCTACTCAGAAGGCTGAGATCTGATTGTGATTCAAAACCAGCCTAGGGCTGGGAAGTCCATGAGACTCCTATTTCCAATTAACCAGCAAAAAGCCAGAAGTAGATCTGGCTCAAGTGGTAAAATGCCAGCCTTGAGCTCAACGACAGTATCTAGGCCCCGAGTTCAAACCCTACCCAAGACAAAAAAGCCCCATTCTAAGAGACTTTAGCAGGGAAGGAAGCCCTAGTCCCCTGAAGCAGACAGATTTAGGTGACGGTAAGCTTGCTTGCTTACAGAGCAAATGCAACAAGAAGGGTGGGTATAGTTATGAGTATTAGAATTTGCACAGGTACTGGGTGGGGCTTGAGCTCAGCTTAGACACTGTCCCTTTGCTTTTCTGGCTCAAAGATGGCAATCACAGCTGAAACACAGCTTGGAGATCAGTTTCTTGGCTGGGCTGGCTTTGAACTGTGATCCTCAGATCTATCTCCCAAGTAAGATTATAGAAAGGTTGCCAGAAGACAAGATCTGAAGGTGAAGGGCTGGGTCCAACAGGGACTGTAGGACTGATACCAGTTTGAGAGTTGTTTAGGCAAATGCCAGAGAGGTGTTGCCAGGTCCTGCAGGGTATAACTGTGAGTTGGCTTTGGGCATGTCATCTGGGAAATGTCATCCAAGTGGAGATTTTTAGTTGGCACGTGGACATGGGAGTCTGCAGTTCCATCAAGTCTAGCCTAGAGCTAAAAAAAACCCTGGAGGTTCTTACTACATATACAGATGAGTCTAAATGGGCTGAGGGAAGGTATGAATGGGTGTATCAGTAAATGGGGCCCAAGCATTAGATGGCCCATAAGGCTCAGAGAGGAAGTGGCCAGTCAAGGATAGTGATGCTGTGGCATGTTTATTGGTATGGCAAGATCTCAGAACCCTGAACAAGTTTAAGTGGAGGGGCACAAAAGCCTGACTTGAGTGGGATTAAAAAGGAATAAAAGGAACTTAAGGTCTATAAGCAGATGAATGGAAGAACAAAAGAAAGGATGTCTGTACAATGGAATTTTAGCCCTAAAAATGAAGGAATTCGGGGCTGGGAAGGTGGCTCAGTGGTAGAGTGCTTGCCTTGAATGCATGAGGCCCTAGGTTCCATTCCTCAGCACCACATAAGCAGAAAAAGCTGGATGGGGCTGAGGCTCAAGTGGTAGAGTGCTAGGCTACAGCTGAAGAGCTGAGGGACAGCACCCTTGCCCAGAGTTCAGGCCCCACAACTGACCCCCCCCAAAAAAAGGAAAAGAAAATGGAGGAATTGTCTTGTTCCATGAGTGATCCTTGACATGATGAGGCTAAGTGAAACAACGCAATCATAAAAGGACAAATATTTTTACCGAAATGAACTCCAAGAAATGGAAACAAGCTTTTTTTGTTGTTTTGTCATTTGTTCATCTGTCTTTTGGAAAGTAAAGGGGGCACTTTCTAGAAATGATTGGAGAAAGGGTGATTATATGCAGCAGTAGTATTCCCTAGACACTCTAGACACTATGTTGAAAATGAACTATACAACTTGCGGGTAGGGACAGGAGGGAAAAACTGGGAGCAAGGGAAGGAGCGACACTGTCCAAAAAGAAATGAATTCTTTATCTGCCTTATGTAATTGTAACCTCTCCATACATTACCTTTATAGAAATAAAAAATGTATGGAAAAACATGGACAAACACTACATGATCCCACATATAAGCCCCTAAATTGTTGAATCCAGAGACAGAATAGAAGGGTAGATACCATGAGCTGAGGGGAATGAGGACTTCTTAATGTTTAGTAGGAACAGAATTCCAGTGTGGGAAGATGAGTTCTGCAAATGGGTTAGGGGTGATGGTTGCACAATAATGTGCTCAACTCAATGTCACTGAACTATACCTTTGAAAATGATGGGCGATGGTGGGTCATGCTTGTAACCTTAACTACTCAAGAGGCTGAGATCAGAGTATTGTGGTTCAAAGCCAACCAGGGCAGGAAAGTCTGTGACTCTTATCTCCAACCAGAAGTGGAGCAGTGGTCAAGTGGTAGAGCACTAAACTTGAATGAAAAAGCTCAGGACAGCAGGGCCTGAGTTCAAGCCCAAGACTGGCCAAAAAAAAATGGTGAAAATGATATTTTGTTGTATGTTACAATGAAAAAGAAAAAAAATAGTGATCAGTCAGTCCAGACAGATCTGTAGATGCAGCAGGTCACACCTTGGGCAGGAGTTATGACCAGGCAGCCCTAGTTCTGTTGTGTAGCATTCTCCAATTTTTCTTTGTGTTTCTCCTTCCACAGAACCCTGACCCTTTTAACTTCAATGCCACTTCCAGAACACTTGCCTGCTAATAAGTCTCTTCAGCTTTTCTTAGCTGCAAAGGCCCTTAGTAAGGGTCCACTAGACTCTTCCCACTGTGCACAAACCCCCCTATACCAAGCTGCTCCCAAACAACTGCCCTCCAGAAAGAGCTGGCAGCCCCAGTGTTAACCATTAGAGCCTATCCCTTCTCCTTTGGGATTACACCTAGCCCTGAAGAGCTCTCAGTTATATCTTTTGCCTGAGATGAGAGCTCTGGTCCATTCTTCTACCCATCAGGCCAAAAGCCCTCCAAGCTACCTGCCACATTGCTATCAAAGACACATAAAACAGTGACAGCACAAAAAGACAACATCATGGGGGTTTATCGTCTGAACTAGATACTAGCAGGTAGGGCTGTTTACTCTGGAATCTGCCTGCTTGCTAACAGTTAGGACAGGAAATCAACAAAAGAAGTGGTCTTAGTCCTTAAGGTACATAAAATATAATGAGGACAATGGGAAAGCAAACAAAGAAAATAGGACTATCCCTATCATTCTCCCCATTAAATGGGGATGCCCTGGAAAGTAGGCCAGAGATGGGCTTTGCAAAGGTTGGAGTGGAATGGCAGGAGTGGCTGTCTGGACTTTAGCCTGTTGAAGCACAGATGGGTGAACTCAGGGAGGCCCTGAGTTTCCTTCCTGGAAAAGTGGACTAGGTCTAACCCTTGGCATAGCAATCAGAAGGCGTCACCAAAATGTTCCACCCCCATGGGCACCACTTCTCAGACTGCTAGGAAAGGTGTGGACTTCTTAAAAGGCAGCCATACTCTTGAGTGCTAGGAAAGGTGATAGGATGCTTGAGAAAGCAGCTTCTGGCCTGGACCCAGATACAACAAGCTGGGGTGGACTATTAGCTACCTGGCCAGTATTAATCTTCAGGAGTCACCCCAATTCCGAGACACACACCTTTGGTCTGTTCCCCCGTCCCTCCACCCAGAATTCTCACATATAGGTGTGGCAGAGAACCTGCAGGGGGCAGGGGAAGAGGACAAGCACCTCAGCAAAGACAGAGCCCTTGTGCTGTGTTGGAGAGAAGCTCAACTGCAGGCTGACCATGCATGACTGACTAGAGGAAGCCACCAGGGGAACTGTCAATAAGCCAGTTCCAGTGAAAGACCACACTCTATGTCTTCAGGGCTGGAGGCAGTAGAAGGGCCCTGACCCTTCTGCAGCATGTCTCCACTGCTTCACTCTGCCCTGGGCCAGCTCTAGGTCAGTGGCAAGGACATGTCTCCTCTCCCAGTCAGCATTAGTCAGAGGTTATGCTGCAAAACCTTCAGGAGGGGGTAGGGCAGGGAGTGACTGGTGGCGCTCTGCCACATTATATCTGTCCCGAATGTGATGAACAGGAACCTAGAGAAGGCAGGCATGTCTGCCACCAGGAAGTCCTATTGGTTTATCAAGCTTCTGGGACAGCTGCCAATCCCCAGGAAGACTGACAGGACAGATACTCCCCAAGAGGTATAAAGTGGGGCCTGTCCCAGCCTTTGAAGGCAAGTGTGACCCTCGTCTCCAGAGCTGGAACCAAACTCAAGGAAAAAAGGGTTGCCACACAGAGCCCTGGCTGCACCTTTCTGGAAGTTCTGGAGTTTTGAAAAAGGAAGAATCCTCCCTGTAGCCTCAGTTGTACACAAGTATCTTGTATGCATTATAACTTTTATTGCCTGCAGAAGAAATAAGTCAGCCTGCTTCACAGGCCTCCTGCAGGACAAGAGAACATGTCAACATTGTAAAACAAAAGATGCTCTGACACTGGCCAGGTCACAAGTGCCATACTCAAAGGAGTGGAAGTGGCCCAGTCAGGCAGAACAATGGCAAATTAGTGACAACCAGGTCCCCCTGTGCTATGCTGGTAGAGTGGAAAAGAGCCAAGATGATGAGCTAACAAGCTAAGGAAGGGGATGGGGGGGAGTGAACTGAAAAATCAAGGGAAAGAATTGGCCTCCAGGACAGCAAGCACAGGCCAAGTGGAAGCTGGTTGCAGGCAGGGAAGGAGGCAGTCCCTCACTCCTCCTTCTTGTCTGTAGGACCATCAACCGAGGCCTGGAAAGGGACAAAGCAGTTAAGTTGGCAGGGCCTACCTCCTTTAACTTCTAGCCCTATTGCCCAGAGGCCCAGTTGAGTTCCCTTCTCTAAATGACAGATATTCAAGTGTGCAAGGCACCCCACCCAAAGCACCCAAAAACTTGCTCGAGTGTGAATATTGATGCTTCCTATGTTAGGAAAGGCTCTGAACTTAACACTTGCTAGGACAGAATTGCTAGGATCTCAGTGTGGGCTAAGCTCTGGGGGTAAAAGGGAACAGCTGGAATCCTTTACCATAGAGTAGAAACAAGACTTCCTCCCCAACACATGGTTGGCCAGCTTTCAAGTGGCAACTCAGGCCCTTTTCAACTTTGTATACCTTGCACAGCTCCCCTCAAAACTCAGCTCCTTCACACTAATGGTGCAGGAACCCCTATGGGACTAGGCCCTTTTTCCTAGTTCACTCTGGTGTCCAAACAAGCTATCAAACACCAATGAGAGCTGTGGAACTTAGGGGTACTTAACTAGCTCTCCCCCTCCTCAACTTCTAGAATATCTGAGCTTCTAGCTAGCCTGCAGTTCTAAGACTAGCCTAAGACGGACACCAGGCCTTGGGCAGCAGGTAAGGGCAGCAATTAATATCTGTTACTTAACAGGTGCCCTTTGAGGCTTTCTCCTCATCTTCCTCAGGCTTTGCCCACATCACCCCCCAGCCCCACAGGAGAGGTGGCAAGTAGCTAATCCCAAGGGTTCACCCAAGTATATTCCTAACTAGGTTTCATACTTCACGGCTGAATATAGCCTGGAAAGAGGAATTCCTCAAAGATAAGACCCAGTGCACACATAGTCACCTGCTGAGGGCTACCTTGGCTATCTAGTGCTATGCCACATACTACCTGACAAGAGAAAAAGATTCTGGCTACTAGATAGGCTTTAGCCCTAGACTTAGCAGTGAAGGAGGCTTGCTACAACCCAGAACACTTACAAGACCCAAAGAGGGTGAAGCAGGTTCCCCACATATAGAAATACTGCTCTAACCCACACCTACACAAGAAGGGAAGAAGCTGACCTGAAGCGTGGCGTGCATTTCCAGCAGGCGATCATACTCCTTGATGAGGCCCTCAGACTGCTTCTTCATGGCCAGAGCTTCATTCTCAGCTTTCTCTAGCTCTGGAAATGATATAAATGATAAAGACAGGAGACTGAGACTAGTAGGAAAAAAAAAACCCTGCTGGCTTAAAAACATGAGAAACTGCCCTGAATCTGTCTCAAATGAGGTTGCACAGGCAATATCCAGTGTTTCTAAATAAAGTGCATCTGCCTTTTCAGACCTCCAGAGCAGGGATACAATGAAGAGATGACCAAACAGCTATATGAAGGAAAAACAAAACAAAAACTTAAGATCCCTTTGGTGTCGTTAAATGAAGGAAACCCTACTGGTGACCTTTAGGGAGGCAGAGAGCAAAATCTCAGTCTCAAAGCAATACCCACAATGATAGCAATACCTTGCAGGTTTTCAGAGTAGCAACAGCTAAAGCCTACAGTGCTAAATGGGCTTATGTCTAGGGATGGGGAAAGAAAGGTAGATTAGTTCACAGCTTAGAAAATCCTATATAAGGGGGTGGGAAGGTGGCTCAGTGGTAGAGCGCTTTGCCTTGCATGCATGAGGCCCTGGGTTCGATTCCTCAGCACCACATAAGCAAAAGAACAAAAAAGCCGGAAGTGGCGCTGTGGCTCAAGTGGTAAAGTGCTAGCCTTGAGCTGAAGAGCTGAGGGACAGCACCCAGGCCCCGAGTTCAGGCCCCATGACCGGACCCAAAAAAAACAAAACAAAAACGAAAAACCTACATAAATTCATGTCCATTCCCACTCCTTTTGCTCTCAGCTCCAAGGCAACAAGGCTAACCCTGTCTGCCTCTCAACAGGAACATCCCCGGGTAAGCAATGCTAAAGCATGTGAGATGATTGCCAGGGCTTCTCCAAGGCCTATTCAACTGCTGCATCTCACTTAGCTATGTGCTAAATTCAGCCACATTTAGGTGTGGAAGAATAGGGTTCTGTGTATTTTCACTCAACTCTTGAGCTTGCACATAAAGGATGTTCTATTAATACTTTGGTACATGCCTGGCACCAGAGGTTCACACCTACAATCCTAGCTACTCAGGAGGATCTGAGGATTGAGGTTCAAAGTCAGCCTGGGCAGGAAAGTCTGTGAGATTCTTTTTTTTTTGGTCGGTCCTGGGGCCTGAACTCTGGGTCTGGGCACCAGCCCTGAGCTCTTCAGCTCAAGGTTAGCGCTCTACCACTTGAGACACAGTGCCACTTCCGGCTTTTTCTGCTTATGTGGTGCTGAGGAATTGAACCCAGGGCCTCATGCATGCAAGGCAAGCATTCTTACCACTGAGCCACCTTCCCAGCCCGTCTGTGAGATTCTTATCTCCAATTAGCCACCAGAAAACCGGAAGTGGAACTATGGCTCAAGTGGTAAAGTGCTTGCCTTAGCTGAAGAGCTTAGGGACAGCACCCAGGCCCAGAGTTCAAGTCCCCTGACAAACAAACAAACAAACAAAAAATATATATACACACTTTGGTACAAGAGGAGCAGTAGTGGGAATGGAGGCTCTAAACCCAGGGATGGAGGGGGCAACACAAGAGGGCAATCCTCACTTTGTTTGGTGCTGTCCAATTCATCCTTTAGCCTCTTCACATCAGCCTTCAGGTTCTTGTTCTCTTCCTCCAATTTTGCCTCAACATCCTCAACATCCAACTTGCCTCCATCTACAGTAATTCCCTGGAAAAAGTGTCAAAGGGCAGGTTACTCAGTAAGAAGGGAAAGCAAGGCTCCCTCCCAGTGCTATCCACCAAGCTGTGGTTCCTCAGTCTATTCTGGGCACTTACTTGCTCTTGCCCCTTCAGAAATGTCAATGGGCTACTACTTGCTCTCAAAGGCCAGAGAGTAGTGTAGCTGGCCATTGGAAGAAAGGAGGGGGCCAGAGGGCAACCTGTTACAGCTCACAAACTACATACTCTGCCTGTTCTGGCCCTTGGCTCTACCTCCTTCCTCACCAGCAAGACTCAAAAAGTTCTATGGAGTTTATGGGTGTGTCCAATGACTTAACTTGCTGCTAATCTGGACCTCTGTCAGCCACCCCAACCACTAACCACTATTTCTTTTTCCCAGGCTCCAGCAGTTCACTGTAGCCCATAAGCCCTAAAGTTGCCCCTGCCTATCCAGTGTGTCCTACCTATGTTCCCAAATCTATTTATCTCCTTCTAAAGTTTGGCCCATACCTACCCCACCTCCTGACAAGCTTTCAAGGTCTGGCCAACAACCCAGTTTCTGCTTCTCTAAACTGAGGGATACATAAGCCTTATGTTGCTGAAGGTATGGCTGATGTCAATCTTTTGGAGAAGGGCTATCTCTGAGATGCCAGGGGTCCTAGCACAGAGCCCAGGCTCATGATGACATATCTCCTCAGGGCACAGTATTACTGGAAGCAGTGAATGGATAAAGAATGTCCCTTTTTCTACTACGTAACCATGAGCAGAGGGCACCCCCCACCACATACACCCAATGACAACTTCCCCTTTGTGCCTCTATACAATTCCAAATTTTCAGGCAGCAGTAGTCTCATACAGGTACCAGTCTGACAACCTAACAGTGGCCCCTGAGGAATAACAGCCCAGGCATCCCACTTAGGTTAGGAAAGTGGGCTCACCTTCTTTAGCTGGTCATTCTCCTCCATGTACTTCTTGGCAGCCTCACTAGCACTCTCTGCCTGCTTTTTAAAGGCTTCATTGGAGGCCAGCAGTGTGGCCTGCTGGGAGATGAGAGTCACCAGGCGTCTAAGCAGGCTGTAATTGTTTACAAAAAGGGAGAAGTGAGAAGAAGCAAGAAAGCAAAGTGGCTGGCAGGATCTCTCCTTGGCTGCTACCTGCCCCAGCCTGCCTCCAGCCTAGACCTGGCAACATGAGAGGAAAGGTGGGGCCTGGGAGCTGGCATCTGCCAATGCCCCCAAACAGCCAGCCTTGGACTCTGCAAGGTGCCTTGGGGAGGGGTTGGAAGCAGGAGCATGGGGACACCCAGGGCATAGACTAAAGATGGCATGAGGTCCTAGAACGCTCACTTTCCAGGTCAGGGCCTGGACATGCCAAAGAAGGCCCAGCAGTTTCCTCCCTGCAAGGCCAGGCTTGCCTCCATAAAGGAACAATGGCGGCTAATAATACGAGGCAGAATTCTCATATCTATCTTATGAGGTAGTTACTACTATTGTCCTCACTTTACAGAGAAGGAAACTGAGGCTCAGAAGGGTAACATGTTCAAAGTCAAGAATCAGAAACTGATATGGCTAGAATTTCAACTCTGGTTTGTGTGACTCTAAAGCCTATCTTCAGAACCACAGTTAAGAAAGTCTAGTTTCCCTAGCCAGGCGCCAGCACGCCTGTAATCTTAGCTACTCAGGAGGCTGAGATCTGAGGATCATGGTTCAAAGCTATCCCGGGCAGGAAAGTCCATGAGACTCTAATCTCCAGTAAACCACTCAGAAAACCAGAAGTGGTGCTGTGGCTCAAGTGGTAGAGCGCTAGCCTTGAGCTGAAGAGCTGAGGGGTAGCGCCCAGGCCCAGAGTTCAGGCCCCACAACTGACAAAAAAAAAGGAAAAAAGAAATTATACTTTCTTAACTCTTTGGGGAACAGATTCCAGGTCCTGACATAAGATAGGAAACTTTCTTTTCCCAAACCATCACATAGCCAGCTGCCCCATATGTTATATAATAGTGCGCATGTTGAGGTGGTCTTGAACTAGAGGCGAAAGAAAAAGATTCAAGGCCAAGCGCCCACTGCCTAAAACAGCTGAGAGGCAAACAGGTGGCAGCTGGATCAGCAGATGCTAGTCCCTGAGCAGCAAGAATGGGATAGCAGGGAGTGGAGGGAAGGATTTCCCTGCAGCCTTGAGAAAATGACTGCTCAGTCAGTCAAGATGAAGGGATGCTTTCTCCACATGCCTCAAAAAGAGCCCAGTCCAGCCACAGCTCTTATAGAGTCAGACAAGGCATATGTGGAGGTCTGGGGGAAAAGGAAGAAAGTAATTGCTCCAGGGAACTTCAACCAAAGTGCCTGAAACAGAAGCAACAGCCTTGGTGGCCTCTCTGGTTCTGCCAGGCATTGGTAGGCTTTGCCCATTCCCACCTGTGGCCCAAGCAGGCAAGGAGATGAGGAGCTCAGAGCAAGAAAGCTCTCTTCTTGCCTGAGCCAGGGCATTCACTTTGGGGAGTATACTTATGGGATGGAGGTGCCCATGTGGTTCCTGGTTTGGGGTGAGGCTCCCAGGGGCCCCTGGAACACAGGGAGAACCAGGCTGCTGATTCCTGGCAGGAGAGCAGAGTTTCCAGTGACATGTGCTCTCTAAAATTAGCAGCTGGGACCTCGTGGCTAAGGGCTCAGGTTTCCCTGTCTCAGCCCCCAGCTGCCCACCAGCCTGCCCCCCACTGGGCTACAGCCCTGAAGGTAGAGCTACCAAGCATCCCAGAACCACTGAGAAACCATGGGCCTGATTCACAGCAGCAGAAGTCATGGAAAGGCCAGAAAGGCAAGTGTGACGAGCACAAAACCCAGCACAGAGCTTCTGGCTCCTAAACAGGTCTCTGTGGTATTGAGGAAGAGGCCCCTCCTCCCAGCTGGAAATGGGGGAGGGTGTATTTGTGCCACCTGCTGGTCGAGATGGGGCATGTGTACATCATCAGGACCCAGCAAGGATGAGTGGAGAAGACCAAGAGTTACTACCTCACACCCACCAGGTTGGGAAGTTGACTGATAAGGAATGTCTACAGCCAGTCTCAGTTATCCAAGGTAGGATAACAAGAGCAGAGTAGCAAGGGTCTAGCTCTTCTCAGTGCTCTCTCAAGTCTTCCTCAGCTACTGAGAACTAGGGTTTCTTAGATAAGACTGAGATACCTATCGAATCCAGTGCAGGACCTAGGTAGTCTCTTGCTCACAATAACGGCCCTGCTCAGCCTCACTCCTGGCCTTCAGCTTTCAGACATTCAACTGCTGGGGCCCCTCTACCAGCCAGGTCCTGATTCCCCTTTCTCTGGCTGTCATGAACATTCTCTACCTCCCGGAATGCCTGGCTGGCTTCCAAAGACAGACATCCCCCATTGTCTACCACAGTCCTAACAGTTCTTTCATACCATCTGATGTTGGAGTTGTACCTACAACCCATCTAAGGGTACATAATTTTACCTGCTGTGCTGTCTTCCCCCAACAACCTCTTTCCTACAGTCGCCACACCAAACCTCTCTATACCTCTCTCCTTCCCACCCATGACTTGTCCTTAACATGGCATCAACAGGACCACTGGTGCCACCCACCCTAACTACCCCAACCTACAATAACCCTAGAGTCCTCCCAGGACATGTACTCTGTGGCATCTGTTGCTGCTAACAGGTCATCTTCAAGATGTCCCTTGGCTCTTCTCTCCCACTACCTGGTTACAGGTTACTCTGTTCGTTAAGAATCTGCTCTGTACCCTGAACTTTCATCTGGCCAATCTTATCTCAAAACAGCCTTATCTACTACCTATCCCACTGATCACTGACTCCTGTTGTCCCCAGAGACATTCCTACCACAGCCTGCCAAAATGGGCTCTTACTACACCTGGGATGACAGCAAGTGATGGCAGGCACAGGAGCAATCTCAAATGCTTTTCCTCCTTGCTTTGCCCCTTGGCCCAAGCCACTAACCAATGCCTTCTATGTCAACACTAAACAGGACAACTGCTTTTCATCTTTGTTGCTAGTGCCTAGTGCTTCCCCCCCATCAGCAACTATACAGCATTCCCAATCACCCTAGAGCAGACCAGAGCCAGCTGGTCAAGCCACTGCTCAGGTGATGCCAAGCACTGTTATCCTCAGGTTATGCCAAGCCTCAATCTGCACATTAGTACTCTGGGCTATGATGTTCTTCCTAGATAGTGCAATTATTACCTCCCTTGACAAAGCTTTTCCTGATCCACTGCCTGTCCCTAGTCAGGGAGGCACCCTCTGTAGCTCCTATGATGGCCTCTTGCATACCCCATTCAGCTGTGTGGTTCTTATAAGCCCATGCATCCTACTCATTTGTCCATATGTCTGGATGCCCTATTAAAACTATGAATGCCTTCAGGCTGGCCCTGTACATTTATTTCATATCTACGCCTTCATAGCTGGCACAATGAAAAGGGGCCTTACAGATTACCTCATCCCACTCCCAGCATAGGAAGCACTCTCTGACAGGTGAGGGAATGTGTTGAGACTGCTTGTCAGGCCCAAGCCTGCCCTTTCTTCTTGCTACACCTATGTCCACCTGGAGATCTGGCACAGCAGATGGGAGTATATAGGAAGACACAGCATTTACCAGTTTATCTAGCAACAGAGGAAAGAGTAGACAGCAGTGAGAAGGCACTGGTTCAGACCCATGTTGGTGAGCAAGCCAGGCTTGTGGCTGAGGTGGCAGCTGACAAAGCAAAGGGGAAAAGTGATTCACCACCATGAGCTGGGGACAGACTAAAGCTCTGTCCTGCATCCCCAGATTCCCTTGTGCTCCCAGTAAAGTGACTAAACCCTATGCCATGGGTTCACTAGAATTTGCCAGCCTTCTGGAACATTTTACTGCTCCTTCACTTAATGTCACCTGTCCAGATCCTACCTGATAATCTCTTCAGTGACCCTCCACCCCACATAGACCATTCTAGGCACTCTCAATGGGGTAGCCCCAAAGCTGAGCATGACACCTAATGAACAAGGACTAGCTTCAGAATTTCCAGGCTTCAATAGCTCAACTATGTCAACCTGCAAAATTGAACTCTGCACAGGTTCTTTCCTGTCACGTTATGTTCCATCATTCTCTGCTTTAACAAGCCCTGCCTAGAGTGTCACCCAGCTAACTATTCTTAGCTATTCATTTACAGAGCACAGGTGAGAACCTAGGAGCCAAAGGAATCTCCTAAAGTTAGAGTCACTGACAAAATGGCCCAGTGTCTATACTAACTGCATCCAAGGACAGAAGAAAAGGCTAGAGAACCAAAACCTAATGGAATCCAGATGTGTCCTTGGAAAACAAATGTCAGCCCCAAATACCTGAACTCAACTTGGCATTCCTAGTAAAATGTTCTTGGACGCTGAGCAGGGCTATCATGCTTTTCTAAAAGGTTGAGTAAACAAGAGAAGGCAGAAGAAACAGAATCTCTCTCTCCAGACTCTTGAGAAACAGGGCCAACCATATCAAGTGGAGAAAGACATGGCTCACAAGTGAGCACTTTTCACAAACTGTCTGTACATACTCCTTTCAGCAAACAGGATGAAGACATAGGCTTAACAGGAAGTAGGGAAGAAGCATGTTGTGGTCCTCAGGGGGCCTCAGGTGAGACAACATCCCTGTGGACATAAGCTGTGCACCCAAGCTCTTCTGTCTCTGCCCCCATTCAAGTGAGAGCCTGTTGTCACAGCGCCACCTGCTGACTCTACTACCACAGCCCAGGACAGCTGCATAGCATAGCCAGGAAGCAAAGTAAATATGCCTCTATAGTGGAAAGAAAAGTGGTCAACCTGGGAGATACCAAGAGCCAGGGAAGGCTTCAAGCAAAGCATAGGACTATTATTCTCAAAAGCTTATAGCCATGAAAACAAGGAAGCTCTGAAACAGGAAGAGTCAATTAGGACTTGGAAAGCTACCAAGAAAGACCCAAGAAAGGTCACCCTAAAAGAACTCCCCAAGTCCCTTTCAGCACAGCTGTTCAGCCTTCCTTTCAGCCTTCAGGTACACAGAAGCTGTAGAAAATGAGGGCTAGATCCCAGCTGTCCCGAAGGCAGAGGTCAGCAAAAGATCAAGAAGAGTGCAGCAGCCAAGTGCCAGCAGCTCACGCCTATAATCCTAGCTACTCAGGAGGCTGATATCTAAGGATCGTGGTTCAAAGTCAGCCCAGGCAGAAAAATCCCCAGTGAGACCCATATCTCCATTAGTTGGCGCTCAAACTGGAAGTAGAGCCATGGTTCAAAGTAGTGGAGCACTAGCCTTGAGCAAAAGAGCTCAGGGACAGCACCAAGGCTCTGAGTTCAAGCCCCATGACAAAAAAGAGGAGTGTAGCATCCTCCTACCTAAGGTGAAGAGAGTGTTATGATTGACCTATGTTTCAGGGGAGGGTTCTTTCTTGAAACATGCTATCTGAGTGTCTGGGGTAAAGTAGATGGTGGAAAGCAACTAAAGAAGGTCAGACAACATGGGAAGAGACAATGTGTGAGTAGTTGACTACAACTAAAACATTCTGGTAACCCACTTTAGCAGCAGTAAGAGGTGGAGCTGTAACTGCTAGGTACATGTGGCACTGAATCAAGGAATCAGAGAAAAAAAGTGCCTCCAGGAGGATGAGAATGGTGCTCAGAGCCCTTGGAGAACCACCAAAATTATTTTTTAAAAATGAGCTCAGCTGCAAGGTCCTCCCTTGAAATGCACTGAACCGAGATTGAGAAGCTCAGTTTCCAGCCCAGGGAGAGAACTAAACCACAAAGATGGTTATAGACACTGCTGTGTGGGAACATACCAGTCTCCTCCCACCCAAATCAGATCCACCCAGAAGGGCTCAGAGAAAGGGAATCCTGCCAGAACAATGGGCTTTTTTTTGGTGCGTGTGCTGCTACAGGGGTTGAACTCTGAGCCTCTTGCTCTTACTTAGCTTTTTTTTTTTGGGGGGGGGGTCGGTTGCAGGGCTTGAACTCTGGGCCTGGGTGCTGACCCTCAGCTCTTCAGCTCAAGGCGAGCACTCTACCACTCGAGCTACAGCGCCACTTCCGGTTTTCTGGTGGTTTATTGGATAGGAGTCTCACGGTCTCTCCTGCCCGGGCTGGCTTTGAACTGCGATCCTCAGATCTCAGCCTCTTGAGTAGCTAGGATTACAGGCGTGAGCCACCAGCGCCCGGCTTCTTACTTAGCTTTTTTGCAAGGCTGGTGCTCTACCACTTGGGCCACATCTCTACTTCTGGCTTTTTGCTGGTTGTCTGGAGATAAGTCTCTCAGATGTATCTGCCCTGGCTTTGAACAGCAATCCTCAGATCTCAGCCTCCTGAATTACCAGGATTACAGGTATGAATCACTAGTGCCAGGCTTTAGGCTTTGAAGAAATGAGGAAAGGGGGACTCATCTGCTCAGCATCCAGTTCCAAAAGAGTTCATTAACTGTTCTTAGAGTGTAAGGGAGAAACTACCTTGGCCTAAATTAAGAGACTGGGCAAGATAGTCTCTGTATTTGAAAGAAGCCAGTGGGATGCATTCAGAGGGAACCTCTCAAAGCCCAGCTAAGTGGAAGACTAAGCCTCCAAATGACACAACATACTACAGCTGGGTGAATCTGGCTTGCAGAAACTAGAAATCAATGGAGTTTTCAGAGTAATTTCCCTGATGCCTACATCTGAAGTGGTTTTCTAATGTATGTATTCTTAAGAAAGGGTGGCAGCCAATGGAGAAATGGATGGATAAAGAGAGAGACAGTCTAAGAGATATGAAGACCAAAATCTGCACTCCATCCTAAACAACCTTTTCCAGCAGCAGTCCATAGTCCTGGCCACACAGCAGAGTCACTAATTGAATCACACCATGTAAGTTGGGCCAAGCACCTACACAAGAGGAAAAAAAATTCTACCAATCTCTATCACCACAGACTGATAATACCTACTGGGTACTAAATATCATCTCCTGCATGGGAGGCACTATGGGAGGCATTGAGAATGTGATATGATAAAGCAGAGATACCTATACCCCATCTCTGCTTCAAAGGACAGGGGAAAAGGTTAGAAAAGGTGAAGTGACTTACTTCAGGTCACATACCTAGCCAGTAATTAAACCAGAATCCAAATCCCAGAATGATTCCAAGCCATACTTTTACCATGTCAACCTGCCTGTCATAGTCACTATGAACCATTCTGACCTTTGGCCAAGCCGGAAGAAAGAACAGCATGGCCAGAGCACATCAGCAGGCAAAGGATAGGCTATAACACTGACTCCTACCTGCTCTTGTGGTTGTTACAAGCTCCACCTTACACATCAACTCTAGCTCCTCTGACCACTGAGCACAAGCTTTCTATCACACAAGTATGAACTATCCTCACAGCTGATTGCTGGCAAAAAGCAGGTTTGACCAAAAGGCTAAACAGAACAGCTCACTCCAGAAGGGTCTGGCTGGTCTGTACCCTGTGGGTTAGAAGGGCTCCATAATATTCTAGCAGACAAGAGCTGGTAAACAAGAGCCCCAGAAAGGCACTCTCTAGTATGACACTTAGCAGGCCAGGTGTGATGGCTCATGTCTATAATCATAGCTACTTGGGAGGGAGAGAACAGGAGGGTATCTGTCTTGGCAAGAAGCCTATCCTAGCAAAAGTTCACAAGACCCCACCTCAACCAAGAAAAACCTGGGCCCAATGGTGCTTGCCTATCATCTCATCTACATAATTATAAATAAGCCAGGTACTGATGGCTCATGCCTAATCAGTAGGTTGAAAGCTGAGGACTGAGATTCAAAGCCAGGCTGAGAAACTTACCTTCAATTAGCCACCACAAAGTCAGAAATGGAGCTATGGCTCAAGTGAGAGAATATTAGCCGTAAGCAAAAAAGCTAAGTGAAAGCACCCAGGCTCAGACTTCAAGCCCCACTAAAAAAAGTTGAAAATTTGTTTTCTTTGCCAATCCTGGGGCTTGAAGTCAGGGCCTGAGCACTGTCCCTAACCTTCTTTTACTCAAGGCTAGCACTCTACCACCTAAGCCACAGCACAATTTCCAGCTTGTTCTGTTTATGTGGTACTAAGAAATCAAGCCCAGGGCTTCATGCATGCTAGGCAAGCACTCTACCATTGAGCCACATTCCCAACCCTAATTTTTTTAAAAAGAATAAATAGTAGGATTATAGTCCAGGATGGCCCAGACAAAAATCAAGATCCTGAAAAATAATACGAGCCAAAAAAAGGGTTAGGAGTGTGGCTCAAGTGGTAGACAGTTCCTGCCTACCAACATTCAAGACACAAAGTCCAAAAGGAAGAGTGCATAGCTCCAATTTCCACCTTCCTGGAAGCTGTCAAATGAGAGGCTTGACCCTGATCCACAGCTCCACCTGGAGGTACTGAGAACAGCCTGCAAGTAAATGTGCAAGTTTCTGGTCTGACTGATCATTGCTTAACCTAACCCCTTTCTTCACAGCAAGTTCATTCTCCAGTTCAAGGAGCTGGCAGGGGCTATAGTCCCAGCTGGTCCAGCCACTAGTGACAAGCTGTGCTTGGAGGATGAGGGAAGCAACCAGAGATACAGACTAACTTAGGAATCACTGCTAGCTCAATGCTACCTGCACCAACCTTCCATGTCCCTACTGAGAACAGGGTACAGCTTCAACCCATCTTAGGACTGGTTCATGGATTAGTACATACTGGCTTAGGATATGTCTGTTGCTTGCCTAATGGGGAAAGGGGCTTATTGTCTTCTCTGGGGCCTTCTGGGCCCCCTCTATCCTATGGTCAAACCTCATTTTCGGTCTATGCAGCAGTTTATTCTCTCGTATCTGTCACAGAGAAGGTAGTAGATGTGAAGTTCTGCCCACAAGTTTTCAACTTCAGCACTATTGACATCTGTGGTCAGAACATTGTTTGCTAAAGGCGATTTCCTGTGTATTGTATACTGTTTAACAGCATCTCCTAATTGTAACAAACAAAAATGTCTAGAAATATGGACAAAATGTCCATTGTAGGGGGTAAAACTGGCTCCAGTTAAGAACCACTGCTCTAGACTTATACTGTCCAATATAATTTACTTGTGTGGCTTTTTTTTTTTTTT
>NW_012267425.1:1497386-1497657 GCF_000151885.1 Dipodomys ordii | reverse complement strand
ACAGCGCCACTTCCAGTTTTCTGGTGGTTTATTGGAGATAGGAGTCTCATGGTCTCTCCTGCCCGGACTGGCTTTGAACCGCAATCCTCAGATCTCAGCCTCCTGAGTAGCTAGGATTACAGGCGTGAGCCACCAGTGCCCGGCTCGCAAGTGGCTTTTTTAAGCTGAAACTGAGATTAAAACTCAGGGCTTTTTTTGTCACACTGGTCACATTTCAAGTGCTCAGCCACACGGGACTGCACAGCTCTAGAAAATTCTGTTGACAGTGCTC